>NW_026736941.1:0-55000 GCF_949786415.1 Peromyscus eremicus | reverse complement strand
ATTGCCCTACACAGGACATATAGCACTTACGTCTGTTCCCAGCAAGTACAGTGTATTGGACTGAAGAAGATCTACTGTTCTTGTCAGGTTCCTAAGCAGACTTGAACGAGATATGGCCGTGTGTGTAGGAAGCACAGTTTTTTTGTTCTGAGCAAGCTCACTTTTCGGAACACATAGGAAACACAGTAGAGTAGAAGAGTGCTCTTTTCTCAAAAGCAGAGTGTTTTTCTTGGAAGTCGAGCTAGCATTTGTTTCCCAGTCATAAATAAAGTTGAGTCACATGCAGTTTTTAGTCCTACGAGCAAGAGTTGTTTTCTGGTAAGAGAAGTCACTATTGTGCTCCAATTGCCATACACAGTGCAAAAAGCACTCGCGTCTGTTCCCCGCAAGTACAGTATATTCGACTGAAGAGGAGCTACTGTTCTTGTTTGTTTCCTAAGCAGAATTGAACTACATATGGCCCGTGTGTGTAGGAAGCACAGTTCTTTTGTTCTGAGCAAGCTCACTGTTTGGACCCCATAGGAAACACAGTAGAGTAGAAGAGTGCTCTTTTCTCAAAAGCAGAGTGTGTTTCATGTAAGGCGAGCTAGCATTTGTTTCCCAGTCCTAAATGGAGTTGAATCACATGCAGTTTCTCGTCCTACGAACAAGAGTTGTTTTCTGGTAAGGAAAGTCACTATTGCGCTCCCATTGCCATACACAGTGCAAAAAGCACTCTAGTCTGTTCGCAGCAAGTACAGTGTATTGGACTGAACAGGATCTACTGTTCTTGTCAGGTTCCTAAGCAGAATTGAACTAGATATGGCCGTGTGTGTAGGAAGCACAGTTCTTTCGTTCTGAGCAAGCTCACTGTTCGGACCCAAAAGGAAACACAGTAGAGTAGAAGAGTGCTCTTTTCTCAAAAGCAGAGTGTGTTTTTTGTAAGGCAAGCTATCGTTTGTTTCCCAGTCCTAAATGGAGTTGAATCACATGCAGTTTTTGGTCCTATGAGCAAGAGTTGTTTTCTGGTAAGAAGAGTCACTATTGTGCTCCAAATGCCATACACAGTGCAAAGAGCACTCGCGTCTCTTCCCAGCATGTACAGTGTATTGCACTGAAAAAGAGCTACTGTTCTTGTCAGTTTCCTAAGCAGAGTTGAACTAGATATGGTCCATGTGTGTAGGAAGCACAGTTCTTTTGTTCTGAGCAAGCTCACTGTTTGGAACCCATAGGAAACACAGTAGAGTAGAAGAGTGCTCTTTTCTAAAAAGCAGAGAGTGTTTCTTGTAAGGCGAGCTAGCATTTGTTTCCCAGTCCTAAATGGCGTTGAATCACATGCAGTTTGTGTTCCTACGAGCAAGAGTTGTTTTCTGGTAAGGAGAGTCACTATTGCGCTGAAATTGCCATACACAGTGCAAATAGCACTCGCGTCTGTTCCCAGCAAGTACAGTGTATCGGACTGAAGAGGAGCTACTGTTCTTGTCAGTTTCCTAAGCAGAGTTGAACTACATATGGTCCGTGTGTGTAGGAAGCACAGTTCTTTTGTTCTGAGCAAGCTCACTGTTTGGACCCCAAAGGAAACACAGTAGAGTAGAAGAGTGCTCTTTTCTCTAAAGCAGAGTGTGTTTCTTGTAAGGCGAGCTATCGTTTGTTCCGCAGTCCTAAATGGAGTTGAATCCCAAGCAGTTTCTGGTACTACGAGCAAGAGTTGTTTTCTGATAAGAAGATTCACTATTGTGCTGCCATTGCCATACACAGGACAAATAGCACTGGCATCTGTTCGCAGAAACTACAGTGTATTGGACTGAAGAGGATCTACTGTTCTTGTCAGGTTCCTAAGCAGAATTGAACTAGATATGGCCGTGTGTGTAGGAAGCACAGTTCTTTTGTTCTGAGCAAGCTCACTGTTCGGACCCAAAAGGAAACACAGCAGAGTAGAAGAGTGCTCTTTTCTCAAAAGCAGAGTGTGTTTTTTGTAAGGCAAGCTATCGTTTGTTTCCCAGTCCTAAATGGATTTGAGTCACATGCAGTTTTTTGTCCTATGAGCAAGAGTTGTTTTCTGGTAAGGAAAGTCACTATTGCGCTCCCTTTGCCATACACAGTGCAAATAGCACTCTCGTCTGTTCCCAGCAAGTACAGTGTATCGGACTGAAGGGGAGCTACTGTTCTTGTCAGTTTCCTAAGCAGAGTTGAACTAGATATGGCCCGTGTGTTTAAGAAGCACAGTTATTATGTTTTGAGCAAGCTCACTGTTCTGGCCTTATAGGAAACACAGGAGAGTATAAGAGTGCTCTTTTCTATAAAGCAGAGTGTGTTTCTTGTAAGGCGAGCTCGCGTTTGTTTCCCAGTCCTGAATGGATTTGAGTCACATGCAGTTTTTGGTCCTATGAGCAAGAGTTGTTTTCTGGTAAGAAGAATCACTATTGCGCTGCCATTGACATACACAGGACAAATAGCACTGGCATCTGTTTGCAGCAACTACAGTGTATTGGACTGAAGAAGATCTACTGTTCTTGTCAGGTTCCAAAGCAGAATTGAACTAGATATGGCCGTGTGTGTAGGAAGCACAGTTCTTTTGTTCTGAGCAAGCTCACTGTTCGGACCCAAAAGGAAACACAGTAGAGTAGAAGAGTGCTCTTTTCTCAAAAGCAGAGTGTGTTTTTTGTAAGGCAAGCTATCGTTTGTTTCCCAGTCCTAAATGGAGTTGAATCACATGCAGTTTCTGGTCCTACGAGCAAGAGTTGTTTTCTGGTAAGGAAAGTCACTATTGCGCTCGCTTTGCCATACACAGTGCAAATAGCACTCGCGTCTGTTCCCTGCAAGTACAGTGTATCGGACTGAAGAGGAGCTACGGTTCTTGTCTGTTTCCTAAGCAGAGTTGAACTAGATATGGCCCGTGTGTTTAGGAAGCACAGTTATTATGTTCTGAGCAAGCTCACTGTTCTGGCCCTATAGGAAACACAGTAGAGTAGAAGAGTGCTCTATTCTATAAAGCAGAGTGTGTTTCTTGTAAGGCGAGCTCACGTTTGTTTCCCAGTCCTAAATGGATTTGAGTCACATGCAGTTTTTGGTCCTATGAGCAAGAGTTGTTTTCTTGTAAGAAGAGTAACTATTGTGCTCCAAATGCCATACACTGTGCAAATAGCACTCGCGTCTGTTCCCAGCATGTACAGTGTATTGGACTGAATAGGAGCTACTGTTCTTGTCAGTTCCCTAAGCAGAGTTGAACTAGATATGGTCCATGTATGTAGGAAACACAGTTCTTTTGTTCTGAGCAAGCTCACTGTTTGGACCCCATAGGAAACACAGTAGAGTAGAAGAGTGCTCTTTTCTAAAAAGCAGAGAGTGTTTCTTGTAAGGCGAGCTAGCATTTGTTTCCCAGTCCTAAATGGCGTTGAATCACATGCAGTTTGTGTTCCTACGAGCAAGAGTTGTTTTCTGGTAAGGAGAGTCACTATTGCGCTGTCATTGCCATACACAGTGCAAATAGCACTCGCGTCTGTTCCCAGCAATTACAGTGTATCGGACTGAAGAGGAGCTACTGTTCTTGTCATTTTCTAAGCAGAGTTGAACTACATATGGTCCTTGTGTGTAGGAAGCACAGTTCTTTTGTTCTGAGCAAGCTCACTGTTTGGACCCCATAGGAAACACAGTAGAGTAGAAGAGTGCTCTTTTCTCTAAAGCAGAGTGTGTTTCTTGTAAGGCGAGCTAGTGTTTGTTTCCCAGTCAGAAATGGAGTTGAATCACATGCAGTTTTTGGTCCTAAGAGCAAGAGTTGTTTTCTGGTAAGAAGAGTCACTATTATGATCCATTTGCAGCACAGTGCAAATAGCACTCGCGTCTGTTCCAAGCAAGTACAGTGTATTGGACTGAAGAGAAGCTACTGTTCTTGTCAGTTTCCTAAGCAGAGTTGAAGTAGATTTGGCCCATGTGTGTAGGAAGCACAGTTCTTTTGTTCTCAGCAAGCTCACTGTTCTGGCCCTGTAGGAAACACAGTAGAGTAGAAGAGTGCTCTTTTCTCAAAAAAGAGTGTGTTTCTTGTACGGCGAGCTAGTGTTTGTTTCCCAGTCATAAACGGAGTGGAATCACATGCAGTTTCTGGTCCTAAGAGCAAGAGTTGTTTTCTAGTAAGAAGAGTCACTAATGTGCTCCCTTTGCCATACACAGTGCAAATAGCACTCGCGTCTGTTCCCAGCAAGTACAGTGTATTGGACTGAAGAGAAGCTACTGTTCTTGTCAGTTTTCTAAGCAAAGTTGAACTAGATATGGCCCATGTGTGTAGGAAGCACAGTTCTTTTGTTCTGAGCAAGCTCACTGTTCTGGCACTGTAGGAAACACAGTAGAGTAAAAGAGTGCTCTTTTCTCAAAAGCAGAGTGTGTTTCTTGTAAGGCGAGCTAGTGTTTGTTTCCCAGTCAGAAATGGAGTTGAATCACACGCAGTTTCTGGTTAAGAGCAAGAGTTGTTTTCTGGTAAGAAGAGTCACTATTGCCCTCCCATTGCCATAGTCAGTGCAAATAGCACTCGCGTCTGTTCCCAGCAAGTACAGTGTATTGGACTGAAGAGAAGCTACTGTTCTTGTCAGTTTCCTAAGCAGAGTTGAAGTAGATATGGCCGTGTGTGTAAGAAGCACAGTTCTTTAGTTCTGTGCAAGCTCACTGTTCTGGCCCGGTAGGAAACACAGTAGAGTAGAAGAGTGCTCTTTTCTCAAAAGCAGAGTGTGTTTCTTGTAAGGCGACCTAGTGTTTGTTTCCCAGTCAGAAATGGAGTTGAATTAGATGCAGTTTCTGGTCCTACAAGCAAGAGCTGTTTTCTAGTATGAAGAGTCACCATTGTGATCCATTTGCTACACAGTGCAAATAGCACTCGGTGCTGTTCACAGCAAGTACACTGTATTGGACTGAAGAGAAGCTACTGTTCTTGTCAGTTTCCTAAGCAGAGTTGACGTAGATATGGCCATGTGTATCAAGCACAGTTCTTTTGTTCTGAGCAAGCTCACTGTTCTGGACCTATAGAAAACACAGTAGAGTAGAAGAGAGATCTTTTCTCAAAAGCAGAGTGTGTTTCTTGAAAGGCGAGCTTGTGTTTGTTTCCCAGTCAGAAAAGGAGTTGAATCACATGCAGTTTCTGGTCCTAAGAGCAAGAGTTGTTTTCTGGTAAGAAGAGTCACAATTGTGATCCATTTGCCACACAGTGCAAATTGCACTCCCGTCTGTTCACAGCAAGTACAGTGTATTGGACTGAAGAGAAGCTACTGTTCTTGTCAGTTTCCTAAGCTGAGTTGAAGTAGATATGGTCCGTGTGTGTAGGAAGCACAGTTCTTTCGTTCTGAGCAAGCTCACTGTTCTGGCCCTATAGAAAACACAGTAGAGTAGAAGAGTGCTCTTTTCTGAAAAGCAGAGTGTGTTTCTTGTAAGGCGAGCTAGTGTTTGTTTCCCAGTCAGAAATCAAGTGGAATCACATGTAGTTTCTGGTCCTACTAGCAAGAGTTGTTTTCTGGTAAGAAGAGGCACTATTGCAATCCATTTGCCACACAGAGCAAAAAGCACTCGCGTCTGTTCCCAGCAAATACATTGTATTGGACTGAAGAGAAGCTACTGTTCTTGTCAGTTTTCTAAGAAGAGTTGAAATAGATATGGCCCGTGTGTGTAGGAAGCACAGTTCTTTTGTTCTGAGCAAGCTCACTGTTCTGGCCCTATGAAAAACACAGTAGAGTAGAAGAGTGCTCTTTTCTGAAAAGCAGAGTGTGTTTCTTGTAAGGCGAGCTAGTGTTTGTTTCCCAGTCAGAAATGGAGTTGAATCAGATGCTGTTTTTGGTCCTAAGAGCAAGAGTTGTTTTCTGGTAAGAAGAGTCACTATTATGATCCATTTGCAGCACAGTGCAAATAGCACTCGCGTCTGTTCCAAGCAAGTACAGTGTATTGGACTGAAGAGAAGCTACTGTTCTTGTCAGTTTCCTAAGCAGAGTTGAAGTAGATTTGGCCCATGTGTGTAGGAAGCACAGTTCTTTTGTTCTCAGCAAGCTCACTGTTCTGGCCCTGTAGGAAACACAGTAGAGTAGAAGAGTGCTCTTTTCTCAAAAAAGAGTGTGTTTCTTGTAAGGCGAGCTAGTGTTTGTTTCCCAGTCATAAACGGAGTGGAATCACATGCAGTTTCTGGTCTTAAGAGCAAGAGTTGTTTTCTAGTAAGAAGAGTCACTAATGTGCTCCCTTTGCCATACACAGTGCAAATAGCACTCGCGTCTGTTCCCAGCAAGTACAGTGTATTGGACTGAAGAGAAGCTACTGTTCTTGTCAGTTTTCTAAGCAAAGTTGAACTAGATATGGCCCATGTGTGTAGGAAGCACAGTTCTTTTGTTCTGAGCAAGCTCACTGTTCTGGCACTGTAGGAAACACAGTAGAGTAAAAGAGTGCTCTTTTCTCAAAAGCAGAGTGTGTTTCTTGTAAGGCGAGCTAGTGTTTGTTTCCCAGTCAGAAATGGAGTTGAATCACACGCAGTTTCTGGTTAAGAGCAAGAGTTGTTTTCTGGTAAGAAGAGTCACTATTGCCCTCCCATTGCCATAGTCAGTGCAAATAGCACTCGCGTCTGTTCCCAGCAAGTACAGTGTATTGGACTGAAGAGAAGCTACTGTTCTTGTCAGTTTCCTATGCAGAGTTGAAGTAGATATGGCCGTGTGTGTAAGAAGCACAGTTCTTTAGTTCTGTGCAAGCTCACTGTTCTGGCCCGGTAGGAAACACAGTAGAGTAGAAGAGTGCTCTTTTCTCAAAAGCAGAGTGTGTTTCTTGTAAGGCGACCTAGTGTTTGTTTCCCAGTCAGAAATGGAGTTGAATTAGATGCAGTTTCTGGTCCTACAAGCAAGAGCTGTTTTCTAGTATGAAGAGTCACCATTGTGATCCATTTGCTACACAGTGCAAATAGCACTCGGTGCTGTTCACAGCAAGTACACTGTATTGGACTGAAGAGAAGCTACTGTTCTTGTCAGTTTCCTAAGCAGAGTTGAAGTAGATATGGCCATGTGTATCAAGCACAGTTCTTTTGTTCTGAGCAAGCTCACTGTTCTGGACCTATAGAAAACACAGTAGAGTAGAAGAGAGATCTTTTCTCAAAAGCAGAGTGTGTTTCTTGAAAGGCGAGCTTGTGTTTGTTTCCCAGTCAGAAAAGGAGTTGAATCACATGCAGTTTCTGGTCCTAAGAGCAAGAGTTGTTTTCTGGTAAGAAGAGTCACAATTGTGATCCATTTGCCACACAGTGCAAATTGCACTTCCGTCTGTTCACAGCAAGTACAGTGTATTGGACTGAAGAGAAGCTACTGTTCTTGTCAGTTTCCTAAGCTGAGTTGAAGTAGATATGGTCCGTGTGTGTAGGAAGCACAGTTCTTTCGTTCTGAGCAAGCTCACTGTTCTGGCCCTATAGAAAACACAGTAGAGTAGAAGAGTGCTCTTTTCTGAAAAGCAGAGTGTGTTTCTTGTAAGGCGAGCTAGTGTTTGTTTCCCAGTCAGAAATCAAGTGGAATCACATGTAGTTTCTGGTCCTACTAGCAAGAGTTGTTTTCTGGTAAGAAGAGGCACTATTGCAATCCATTTGCCACACAGAGCAAAAAGCACTCGCGTCTGTTCCCAGCAAATACATTGTATTGGACTGAAGAGAAGCTACTGTTCTTGTCAGTTTTCTAAGAAGAGTTGAAATAGATATGGCCCGTGTGTGTAGGAAGCACAGTTCTTTTGTTCTGAGCAAGCTCACTGTTCTGGCCCTATGAAAAACACAGTAGAGTAGAAGAGTGCTCTTTTCTGAAAAGCAGAGTGTGTTTCTTGTAAGGCGAGCTAGTGTTTGTTTCCCAGTCAGAAATGGAGTTGAATCAGATGCAGTTTCTGGTCCTAAGAGCAAGAGTTGTTTTCTGGTAAGAAGAGTCACTTTTGTGATCCATTTGCCACACAGTGCAAATTGCACTCCCTTCTGTTCCCAGCAAGTACAGTGTATTGGCCTGAAGAGAAGCTTCTGTTCTTGTCAGTATCCTGCGCAGAGTTGAAGTAGATATGGCCCGTGTGTAGGAAGCACAGTTCTTTTGTTCTCAGCAAGATCACTGTTCTGGCCCTATAGGAAACACAAGAGTAGAAGAGTGCTCTTTTCTCTAAAGCAGAGTGTGTTTCTTGTAAGGCGAGCTAGCATTTGTTTCCCAGTCCTAAATGGAGTGGAATCACATGCAGTTTCTGGTCCTACGAGCAAGAGTTGTTTTCTGGTAAGGAAAGTCACTATTGCGCTCCCATTGCCATACACAGTGCAAATAGCCTTCCCGTCTGTACCCAGCAAGTACAGTGTATTGGACTGAAGAGGAGCTACTGTTCTTCTCAGTTTCCTAAGCAGAGTTGAACTAGATATGGCCCGTGTGTTTAGGAAGTACAGTTCCTTTTTTCTGAGCAAGCTCACTGTTCTGGCCCTATAGGAAACACAGTAGAGTAGAAGAGTGCTCTTTTCTCAAAAGCAGAGTGTGTTTCTTGTAAAGCGAGCTAGAGTCTGTTTCCCAGTCCTAAATGGAGTTGAATCACATGCAGTTTCTGGTCCTATGAGCAAGAGTTGTTTTCTGGTAAGAAGAGTCACTATTGCGCTGCCATTGCCCTACACAGGACACATAGCACTTACGTCTGTTCCCAGCAAGTACAGTGTATTGGACTGAAGAAGATCTACTGTTCTTGTCAGGTTCCTAAGCAGACTTGAACGAGATATGGCCGTGTGTGTAGGAAGCACAGTTTTTTTGTTCTGAGCAATCTTACTTTTCGGAACATATAGGAAACACAGTAGAGTAGAAGAGTGCTCTTTTCTCAAAAGCAGAGTGTTTTTCTTGGAAGTCGAGCTAGCGTTTGTTTCCCAGTCCTAAACAAAGTTGAGTCACATGCAGTTTTTAGTCCTACGAGCAAGAGTTGTTTTCTGGTAAGAGAAGTCACTATTGTGCTCCAATTGCCATACACAGTGCAAAGAGCACTCGCGTCTCTTCCCAGCAAGTACAGTGTATTTGACTGAAGAGGAGCTACTCTTCTTGTTTGTTTCCTAAGCAGAGTTGAACTACATATGGCCCGTGTGTGTAGGAAGCACAGTTCTTTTGTTCTGAGCAAGCTCACTGTTTGGACCCCATAGGAAACACAGTAGAGTAGAAGAGTGCTCTTTTCTCAAAAGCAGAGTGTGTTTCATGTAAGGCGAGCTAGCATTTGTTTCCCAGTCCTAAATGGAGTTGAATCACATGCAGTTTCTCGTCCTACGAGCAAGAGTTGTTTTCTGGTAAGGAAAGTCACTATTGCACTCCCATTGCCAGACACAGTGCAAATAGCACTCACGTCTGTTCGCAGCAAGTACAGTGTATTGGACTGAACAGGATCTACTGTTCTTGTCAGGTTCCTAAGCAGAATTGAACTAGATATGGCCGTGTGTGTAGGAAGCACACTTCTTTCGTTCTGAGCAAGCTCACTCTTTGCACCCCATAGGAAACACAGTAGAGTAGAAGAGTGCTCTTTTCTCAAAAGCAGAGTGTCTTTTTGTAAGGCAAGCTATCGTTTGTTTACCAGTCCTAAATGGAGTTGAATCACATGCAGTTTCTGGTCCTACGAGCAAGAGTTGTTTTCTGGTAAGGAAAGTCACTATTGCGCTCCCTTTGCCATACACAGTGCAAATAGCACTCGAGTCTGTTTCCAGCAAGTACAGTGTATGGGACTGAAGAGGAGCTACTGTTCTTATCAGTTTCCTAAGCAGAGTTGAACTAGATATGGTCCATGTGTGTAGGAAGCACAGTTCTTTGTTCTGAGCAAGCTCACTGTTTGGACCCCATACGAAACACAGTAGAGTAGAAGAGTGCTCTTTTCTCTAAAGCAGAGTGTGTTTCTTGTAAGGCGAGCTAGCGTTCGTTCCGCTGTCCTAAATGGAGTTGAATCCCATGCAGTTTCTGGTACTACGAGCAAGAGTTGTTTTCTGGTAAGAAGATTCATTATTGCGCTGCCATTGCCATACACAGGACAAATAGCACTGGCATCTGTTCGCAGCAAGTACAGTGTATTGGACTAAAGAGGATCTACTATTCTTGTCAGGTTCCTAAGCAGAATTGAACTAGATATGGCCGTGTGTGTAGGAAGCACAGTTCTTTTTTATGAGCAAGCTCACTGTTCGGACCCAATAGGAAACACAGTAGAGTAGAAGAGTGCTCTTTTCTCAAAAGCAGAGTGTGTTTTTTGTAATTCAAGCTATCGTTTGTTTCCCAGTCCTAAATGGAGTTGAATCACATGCAGTTTCTGGTCCTACGAGCTAGAGTTGGTTTCTGGTAAGGAAAGTCACTATTGCACTCCCTTTGCCATACACAGTGCAAATAGCACTCGCGTCTGTTCCCAGCAAGTACAGTGTATTGGACTGAAGAGAAGCTACTGTTCTTGTCAGTTTCCTAAGCAGAGTTGAACTAGATATGGCCCGTGTGTTTAGGAAGCACAGTTATTATGTTCTGAGCAAGCTCACTGTTCTGGCCCTATAGGAAACACAGTAGAGTAGAAGAGTGCTCTATTCTATAAAGCAGAGTGTGTTTCTTGTAAGGCGAGCTCACGTTTGTTTCCCAGTCCTAAATGGATTTGAGTCACATGCAGTTTTTGGTCCTACGAGCAAGAGTTGTTTTCTGGAAAGGAAAGTCACTATTGCGCTGTCATTGCCATACACAGGGCAAATAGCACTCGCGTCTGTTCCCAGCAATTACAGTGTATTGGACTGAAGAGGAGCTGCTGTTCTTGTCAGTTTCATAAGCAGAGTTGAGCTAGATATGGTCCATGTGTGTAGGAAGCACAGTTCCTTTGTTCTGAGCAAGCTCACTGTTTGGACCCCATAGGAAACACAGTAGACTAGAAGAGTGCTCTTTTCTCAAAAGCAGAGTGCGTTTCTTGTAAGGCGAGCTAGCATTTGTTTCCCAGTCCTAAATGGCGTTGAATCACATGCAGTTTCTCGTCCTACGAGCAAGAGTTGTTTTCTGGTAAGGAAAGTCACTATTTTGCTCTCATTGCCATACACAGTGCAAATAGCACTCGCGTCTGTTCCCAGAAAGTACAGTGTATTGGACTGAAGAGGAGATACTGTTCTTGTCAGTTTCCTAAGCAGAGTTGAACTACATATGGTCCGTGTGTGTAGGAAGCACAGTTCTTTTGTTCTGAGCAAGCTCACTGTTTGGACCCCATAGGAAACACATTAGAGTAGAATACTGCTCTTTTCTCAAAAGCAGAGTATGTTTCATGTAAGGCGAGCTAGAGTTTGTTTCCCAGTCCTAAATGGAGTTGAGTCACATGCAGTTTTTTGTCCTACGAGCAAGAGTTGTTTTCTGGTAGGGAAAGTCACTATTGTGCTCCCATTGCCATACACAGTGCAAATAGCACTCGCGTCTGTTCCCAGCATGTACAGTGTATTGGACTGAATAGGAGCTACGGTGCTTGTCAGTTTCCTAAGGAGAGTTGAACTAGATATGGTCCATGTGTGTAGGAAGCACAGTTCTTTTGTTCTGAGCAAGCTCACTGTTTGGACCCCATAGGAAACACAGTCGAGTAGAAGAGTGCTCTTTTCTAAAAAGCAGAGAGTGTTTCTTGTAAGGCGAGCTAGCATTTGTTTCCCAGTCCTAAATGGAGTTGAATCACATGCAGTTTCTGGTCCTACGAGCAAGAGTTTTTTTCTGGTAAGAAGAGTCACTATTGCGCTGCCATTGCCATACACAGGACAAATAGCACTGGCGTCTGTTCCCAGCAAGTACAGTGTATTGGACTGAAGAGGATCTACTGTTCTTGTCAGGTTCCTAAGCAGACTTGAACTAGATATGGCCTTGTGTGTAGGAAGCACAGTTTTTTTGTTCTGAGCAAGCTCACTTTTTGGTACACATAGGAAACACAGTAGAGTAGAAGAGTGCTCTTTTCTCAAAAGCAGAGTGTGTTTCATGTAAGGCGAGCTAGCACTTGTTTCCCAGTCCTAAATGGAGTTGAATCACATGCAGTTTCTGGTCCTATGAGCAAGAGTTGTTTTCTGGTAAGGAAAGTCACTATTGCTCTCCCATTGCCATACACAGTGCAAATAGCACTCGTGTCTGTATCAGACTGAAGAGGAGCTACTGTTCGTGTCAGTTTCCTAAGCAGAGTTGAACTAGTTATGGCCCGTGTGTAGGAAGAACAGTTATTTTGTTTTGAGCAAGCTCACTGTTCTGGCCCTATAGGAAACACAGTAGAGTTGAAGAGTGCTCTTTTCTCTAAAGCAGAGTGTGCTTCTTGTAAGGCGAGCTAGCGTTTGTTTCCCAGTCCTAAATGGACTTGAATCACATGCAGTTTCTAGTCCTAAGAGCATGAGTTGTTTTATGGTAAGAAGAGTCACTATTGCGCTGCCATTGCCATACACAGGACAAATAGCACTGGCGTCTGTTCCCAGCAAGTACAGTGTATTGGACTGAAGAGGATCTACTGTTCTTGTCAGGTTCCTAAGCAGAATTGAACTAGATATGGCCGTGTGTGTAGGAAGCACAGTTCTTTTGTTCTGAGCAAGCTCACTGTTCGGACACCATAGGAAACACAGTAGAGTAGAAGAGTGCTCTTTTCTCAAATGCAGAGTGTGTTTCTTGTAAGGCGAGCTAGCGTTTGTTTCCCAGTCCTAAATGGAGTTGAATCACATGCAGTTTCTGGTCCTAAGAGCAAGAGTTGATTTCTGGTAAGGAAAGTCACTATTGCGCTCCTGTTGCCATACATAGTGCAAATAGCTCTCGCGTCTGTTCCCAGCAAGTACAGTGTATCGGACTGAAGAGGAGCTACTGTTCTTGTCAGTTTCCTAAGCAGAGTTGAACTAGATATGGCCCGTGTGTTTAGGAAGCACAGTTATTATGTTCTGAGCAAGCTCACTGTTCTGGACCTATAGGAAACACAGTTGAGTAGAAGAATGCTCTTTTCTATAAAGCAGAGTGTGTTTCTTGTAAGGCGAGCTCGCGTTTGTTTCCCAGTCCTAAATGGATTTGAGTCACATGCAGTTTTTGGTCCTATGAGCAAGAGTTGTTTTCTGGTAAGAAGAGTCACTATTGTGCTCTAAATGCCATACACAGTGCAAATAGCACTCGCGTCTGTTCCCAGCATGTACAGTGTATTGGACTGAATAGGAGCTACTGTTCTTGTCAGTTTCCTAAGCAGAGTTGAACTAGATATGGTCCATGTGTGTAGGAAGCACAGTTCTTTTGTTCTGAGCAAGCTCACTGTTTGGAACCCATAGGAAACACAGTAGAGTGGAAGAGTGCTCTTTTCTAAAAAGCAGAGAGTGTTTCTTGTAAAGCAAGCTAGCATTTGTTTCCCAGTCCTAAATGGCGTTGAATCACATGCAGTTTGTGTTCCTATGAGCAAGAGTTGTTTTCTGGTAAGGAGAGTCACTATTGCGCTGTCATTGCCATGCACAGTGCAAATAGCACTCGCGTCTGTTCCCAGCAAGTACAGTGTATCAGACTGAAGAGGAGCTACTGTTTTTGTCAGTTTCCTAAGCAGAGTTGAACTAGATATGGCCCGTGTGTTTAGGAAGCACAGTTATTATGTTCTGAGCAAGCTCACTGTTCTGGCCCTATAGGAAACACAGGAGAGTATAAGAGTGCTCTTTTCTATAAAGCAGAGTGTGTTTCTTGTAAGGCGAGCTCGCGTTTGTTTCCCAGTCCTAAATGGATTTGAGTCACATGCAGTTTTCGGTCCTATGAGCAAGAGTTGTTTTCTGGTAAGAAGAATCACTATTGCGCTGCCATTGCCATACACAGGACAAATAGCACTGGCATCTGTTCGCAGCAACTACAGTGTATTGGACTGAAGAGGATCTACTGTTCTTGTCAGGTTCCTAAGCAGAATTGAAATAGATATGGCCGTGTGTGTAGGAAGCACAGTTCTTTTGTTCTGAGCAAGCTCACTGTTCGGACCCAAAAGGAAACACAGTAGAGTAGAAGAGTGCTCTTTTCTCAAAAGCAGAGTGTGTTTCTTGTAAGGCGAGCTAGCGTTTGTTTCCTAGTCCTAAATGGAGTTGAATCACATGCAGTTTCTGGTCCTACGAACAAGAGTTGTTTTCTGATAAGGAAAGTCACTATTGTGCTCCCTTTGCCATACAGAGTGCAAATAGCACTCGCGTCTGTTCCCAGCAAGTACAGTGTATCGGACTGAAGAGGAGCTACTGTTCTTGTCAGTTTCCTAAGCAGAGTTGAACTAGATATGGCCCGTGTGTTTAGGAAGCACAGTTATTATGTTCTGAGCAAGCTCACTGTTCTGGACCTATAGGAAACACAGTTGAGTAGAAGAATGCTCTTTTCTATAAAGCAGAGTGTGTTTCTTGTAAGGCGAGCTCGCGTTTGTTTCCCAGTCCTAAATGGATTTGAGTCACATGCAGTTTTTGGTCCTATGAGCAAGAGTTGTTTTCTGGTAAGAAGAGTCACTATTGTGCTCTAAATGCCATACACAGTGCAAATAGCACTCGCGTCTGTTCCCAGCATGTATAGTGTATTGGACTGAATAGGAGCTACTGTTCTTGTCAGTTTCCTAAGCAGAGTTGAACTAGATATGGTCCATGTGTGTAGGAAGCACAGTTCTTTTGTTCTGAGCAAGCTCACTGTTTGGAACCCATAGGAAACACAGTAGAGTGGAAGAGTGCTCTTTTCTAAAAAGCAGAGAGTGTTTCTTGTAAAGCAAGCTAGCATTTGTTTCCCAGTCCTAAATGGCGTTGAATCACATGCAGTTTGTGTTCCTATGAGCAAGAGTTGTTTTCTGGTAAGAAGAGTCACTATTGCGCTGTCATTGCCATGCACAGTGCAAATAGCACTCGCGTCTGTTCCCAGCAAGTACAGTGTATCAGACTGAAGAGGAGGTACTGTTTTTGTCAGTTTCCTAAGCAGAGTTGAACTAGATATGGCCCGTGTGTTTAGGAAGCACAGTTATTATGTTCTGAGCAAGCTCACTGTTCTGGCCCTATAGGAAACACAGGAGAGTATAAGAGTGCTCTTTTCTATAAAGCAGAGTGTGTTTCATGTAAGGTGAGCTCGCGTTTGTTTCCCAGTCCTAAATGGATTTGAGTCACATGCAGTTTTCGGTCCTATGAGCAAGAGTTGTTTTCTGGTAAGAAGAATCACTATTGCGCTGCCATTGCCATACACAGGACAAATAGCACTGGCATCTGTTCGCAGCAACTACAGTGTATTGGACTGAAGAGGATCTACTGTTCTTGTCAGGTTCCTAAGCAGAATTGAAATAGATATGGCCGTGTGTGTAGGAAGCACAGTTCTTTTGTTCTGAGCAAGCTCACTGTTCGGACCCAAAAGGAAACACAGTAGAGTAGAAGAGTGCTCTTTTCTCAAAAGCAGAGTGTGTTTCTTGTAAGGCGAGCTAGCGTTTGTTTCCTAGTCCTAAATGGAGTTGAATCACATGCAGTTTCTGGTCCTACGAACAAGAGTTTTTTTCTGGTAAGGAAAGTCACTATTGCGCTCCCATTGCCCTACACAAGGCAAATAGCACTCGCGTCTTTTCCCAGCAAGTACAGTGTATTGGACTGAAGAGGAGCTACTGTTCTTGTCAGTTTCCTAAGCAGAGTTGAACTAGATATGGTCCGTGTGTGTAGGAAGCACAGTTCTCTTGTTCTGAGCAAGCTCACTGTTTGGACACCATAGGAAACACAGTAGAGTAGAAGAGTGCTCTTTTCTCTAAAGCAGAGTGTGTTTCTTGTAAGGTGAGCTAGCGTTTGTTTCCCAGTCCTAAATGGAGTTGAGTCACATGCAGTTTTTTGTCCTACGAGCAAGAGTTGTTTTCTGGTAAGACGAGTCACTATTGTGCTCCAATTGCCATACACAGAGCAAATAGCACTCGCGTCTTTTCCCTGCAAGTAAAGTGTATTGGACTGAAGAGGAGCTACTGTTCTTGTCAGTTTCCTAAGCAGAGTTGAACTAGATATGGCCCGTGTGTAGGATGCACAGTTCTTTCGTTCTGAGCAAGCTCACTGTTCGGACCCCATAGGAAACACAGTAGAGTAGAAGAGTGCTCTTTTCTCAAAAGCAGAGTGTGTTTCATGTAAGGCGAGCTAGCATTTGTTTCCCAGTCCTAAATGGAGTTGAATCACATGCAGTTTCTGGTCCTACGAGCAAGAGTTTTTTTCTGGTAAGAAGAGTCACTATTGCGCTGCCATTGCAATACACAGGACAAATAGCACTCGCGTCTGTTCCCAGCAAGTACAGTGTATTGGACTGAAGAGGATCTACTGTTCTTGTCAGGTTCCTAAGCAGACTTGACCTAGATATGGCCTTGTGTGTATGAAGCACAGTTTTTTTGTTCTGAGCAAGCTCACTTTTCGGTACACATAGGAAACACAGTAGAGTAGAAGAGTGCTCTTTTCTCAAAAGCAGAGTGTGTTTCATGTAAGGCGAGCTAGCACTGTTTCCCAGTCCTAAATGGAGTTGAATCAGATGCAGTTTCTGGTCCTATGAGCAAGAGTTGTTTTCTGGTAAGGAAAGTCACTATTGCTCTCCCATTGCCATACATAGTGCAAATAGCTCTCGTGTCTGTATCGGACTGAAGAGGAGCTACTGTTCGTGTCAGTTTCCTAAGCAGAGTTGAACTAGTTATGGCCCGTGTGTAGGAAGAACAGTTATTTTGTTTTGAGCAAGCTCACTGTTCTGGCCCTATAGGAAACACAGTAGAGTTGAAGAGTGCTCTTTTCTCTAAAGCAGAGTGTGCTTCTTGTAAGGCGAGCTAGCGTTTGTTTCCCAGTCCTAAATGGACTTGAATCACATGCAGTTTCTAGTCCTAAGAGCATGAGTTGTTTTATGGTAAGAAGAGTCACTATTGCGCTGCCATTGCCATACACAGGACAAATAGCACTGGCGTCTGTTCCCAGCAAGTACAGTGTATTGGACTGAAGAGGATCTACTGTTCTTGTCAGGTTCCTAAGCAGAATTGAACTAGATATGGCCGTGTGTGTAGGAAGCACAGTTCTTTTGTTCTGAGCAAGCTCACTGTTCGGACACCATAGGAAACACAGTAGAGTAGAAGAGTGCTCTTTTCTCAAATGCAGAGTGTGTTTCTTGTAAGGCGAGCTAGCGTTTGTTTCCCAGTCCTAAATGGAGTTGAATCACATGCAGTTTCTGGTCCTAAGAGCAAGAGTTGATTTCTGGTAAGGAAAGTCACTATTGCGCTCCCGTTGCCATACATAGTGCAAATAGCTCTCGCGTCTGTTCCCAGCAAGTACAGTGTATCGGACTGAAGAGGAGCTACTGTTCTTGTCAGTTTCCTAAGCAGAGCTGAACTAGATATGGCCCGTGTGTAGGAAGTACAGTTCTTTTGTTCTGAGCAAGCACACTGTTCTGGCCCTACAGGAAACAGAGTAGAGTAGAAGAGTGCTCTTTTCTCAAAAGCAGAGTGTGTTTTTGTAAGGCGAGCAAGCGTTTGTTTCCCAGTCCTAAATGGATTTGAGTCACATGCTGTTTTTGGTCCTATGAGCAAGAGTTGTTTTCTGGTAAGAAGATTAACTATTGCGCTGCCATTGCCATACACAGGACAAATAGCACTGGCATCTGTTCACAGCAACTACAGTGTATTGGACTGAAGAGGATCTACTGTTCTTGTCAGGTTCCTAAGCAGAATTGAACTAGATATGGCCGTGTGTGTAGGAAGCACAGTTCTTTTGTTCTGAGCAAGCTCACTGTTCGGACCCAAAAGGAAACACAGTAGAGTAGAAGAGTGCTCTTTTCTCAAAAGCAGAGTGTGTTTCTTGTAAGGTGACCTAGTGTTTGTTTCCCAGTCCTAAATGGAGTTGAATCACATGCAGTTTCTGGTCCTACGAGCAAGAGTTGTTTTCTGATAAGGAAAGTCACTATTGTGCTCCCTTTGCCATACAGAGTGCAAATAGCACTCGCGTCTGTTCCCAGCAAGTACAGTGTATCGGACTGAAGAGGAGCTACTGTTCTTGTCAGTTTCCTAAGCAGAGTTGAACTAGATATGGTCCATGTGTGTAGGAAGCACAGTTCTTTTGTTCTGAGCAAGCTCACTGTTTGGAACCCATAGGAAACACAGTAGAGTGGAAGAGTGCTCTTTTCTAAAAAGCAGAGAGTGTTTCTTGTAAAGCAAGCTAGCATTTGTTTTCCAGTCCTAAATGGCGTTGATTCACATGCAGTTTGTGTTCCTATGAGCAAGAGTTGTTTTCTGGTAAGGAGAGTCACTATTGCGCTGTCATTGCCATGCACAGTGCAAATAGCACTCGCGTCTGTTCCCAGCAAGTACAGTGTATCAGACTGAAGAGGAGCTACCGTTTTTGTCAGTTTCCTAAGCAGAGTTGAACTAGATATGGCCCGTGTGTTTAGGAAGCACAGTTATTATGTTCTGAGCAAGCTCACTGTTCTGGCCCTATAGGAAACACAGGAGAGTAT
Organism: Peromyscus eremicus; assembly: GCF_949786415.1. Taxonomy (NCBI): domain Eukaryota; kingdom Metazoa; phylum Chordata; class Mammalia; order Rodentia; family Cricetidae; genus Peromyscus; species Peromyscus eremicus. Next base: position 36,620 of record NW_026736941.1, on the reverse strand, counting down.
AAGAGTGCTCTTTTCTCTAAAGCAGAGTGTGTTTCTTGTAAGGCGAGCTAGCGTTTGTTTCCCAGTCCTAAATGGATTTGAGTCACATGCTCTTTTTGGTCCTATGAGCAAGAGTTGTTTTCTGGTAAGAAGATTCACTATTGCACTGCCATTGCCATACACAGGACAAATAGCACTGGCATCTGTTCACAGCAACTACAGTGTATTGGACTGAAGAGGATCTACTGTTCTTGTCAGGTTCCTAAGCAGAATTGAACTAGATATGGCCATGTGTGTAGGAAGCACAGTTCTTTTGTTCTGAGCAAGCTCACTGTTCGGACCCAAAAGGAAACACAGTAGAGTAGAAGAGTGCTCTTTTCTCAAAAGCAGAGTGTGTTTCTTGTAAGGCAAGCTATCGTTTGTTTCCCAGTCCTAAATGGAGTTGAATCACATGCAGTTTCTGGTCCTACGAGCAAGAGTTGTTTTCTGATAAGGAAAGTCACTATTGTGCTCCCTTTGCCATACAGAGTGCAAATAGCACTCGCGTCTGTTCCCAGCAAGTACAGTGTATCGGACTGAAGAGGAGCTACTGTTCTTGTCAGTTTCCTAAGCAGAGTTGAACTAGATATGGCCCGTGTGTTTAGGAAGCACAGTTATTATGTTCTGAGCAAGCTCACTGTTCTGGACCTATAGGAAACACAGTTGAGTAGAAGAATGCTCTTTTCTATAAAGCAGAGTGTGTTTCTTGTAAGGCGAGCTCGCGTTTGTTTCCCAGTCCTAAATGGATTTGAGTCACATGCAGTTTTTGGTCCTATGAGCAAGAGTTGTTTTCTGGTAAGAAGAGTCACTATTGTGCTCTAAATGCCATACACAGTGCAAATAGCACTCGCGTCTGTTCCCAGCATGTATAGTGTATTGGACTGAATAGGAGCTACTGTTCTTGTCAGTTTCCTAAGCAGAGTTGAACTAGATATGGTCCATGTGTGTAGGAAGCACAGTTCTTTTGTTCTGAGCAAGCTCACTGTTTGGAACCCATAGGAAACACAGTAGAGTGGAAGAGTGCTCTTTTCTAAAAAGCAGAGAGTGTTTCTTGTAAAGCAAGCTAGCATTTGTTTCCCAGTCCTAAATGGCGTTGAATCACATGCAGTTTGTGTTCCTATGAGCAAGAGTTGTTTTCTGGTAAGAAGAGTCACTATTGCGCTGTCATTGCCATGCACAGTGCAAATAGCACTCGCGTCTGTTCCCAGCAAGTACAGTGTATCAGACTGAAGAGGAGCTACTGTTTTTGTCAGTTTCCTAAGCAGAGTTGAACTAGATATGGCCCGTGTGTTTAGGAAGCACAGTTATTATGTTCTGAGCAAGCTCACTGTTCTGGCCCTATAGGAAACACAGGAGAGTATAAGAGTGCTCTTTTCTATAAAGCAGAGTGTGTTTCATGTAAGGTGAGCTCGCGTTTGTTTCCCAGTCCTAAATGGATTTGAGTCACATGCAGTTTTCGGTCCTATGAGCAAGAGTTGTTTTCTGGTAAGAAGAATCACTATTGCGCTGCCATTGCCATACACAGGACAAATAGCACTGGCATCTGTTCGCAGCAACTACAGTGTATTGGACTGAAGAGGATCTACTGTTCTTGTCGGGTTCCTAAGCAGAATTGAAATAGATATGGCCGTGTGTGTAGGAAGCACAGTTCTTTTGTTCTGAGCAAGCTCACTGTTCGGACCCAAAAGGAAACACAGTAGAGTAGAAGAGTGCTCTTTTCTCAAAAGCAGAGTGTGTTTCTTGTAAGGCGAGCTAGCGTTTGTTTCCTAGTCCTAAATGGAGTTGAATCACATGCAGTTTCTGGTCCTACGAACAAGAGTTTTTTTCTGGTAAGGAAAGTCACTATTGCGCTCCCATTGCCCTACACAAGGCAAATAGCACTCGCGTCTTTTCCCAGCAAGTACAGTGTATTGGACTGAAGAGGAGCTACTGTTCTTGTCAGTTTCCTAAGCAGAGTTGAACTAGATATGGTCCGTGTGTGTAGGAAGCACAGTTCTCTTGTTCTGAGCAAGCTCACTGTTTGGACACCATAGGAAACACAGTAGAGTAGAAGAGTGCTCTTTTCTCTAAAGCAGAGTGTGTTTCTTGTAAGGTGAGCTAGCGTTTGTTTCCCAGTCCTAAATGGAGTTGAGTCACATGCAGTATTTGGTCCTATGAGCAAGAGTTGTTTTCTGGTAAGAAGAGTCACTATTGTGCTCCAAATGCCATACACAGTGCAAATAGCACTCGCGTCTCTTCCCAGCATGTACAGTGTATTGGACTGAAAAGGAGCTACTGTTCTTGTCAGTTTCCTAAGCAGAGTTGAACTAGATATGGTCCATGTGTGTAGGAAGCACAGTTCTTTTGTTCTGAGCAAGCTCACTGTTTGGAACCCATAGGAAACACAGTAGAGTAGAAGAGTGCTCTTTTCTCTAAAGCAGAGTGTGTTTCTTGTAAGGCGAGCTAGCGTTTGTTTCCCAGTCCTAAATGGATTTGATTCACATGCAGTTTTTGGTCCTATGAGCAAGAGTTGTTTTCTGGTAAGAAGATTCACTATTGCGCTGCCATTGCCATACACAGGACAAATAGCACTGGCATCTGTTCACAGCAACTACAGTGTATTGGACTGAAGAGGATCTACTGCTCTTGTCAGGTTCCTAAGCAGAATTGAACTAGATATGGCCGTGTGTGTAGGAAGCACAGTTCTTTTGTTCTGAGCAAGCTCACTGTTCGGACCCAAAAGGAAACACAGTAGAGTAGAAGAGTGCTCTTTTCTCAAAAGCAGAGTGTGTTTTTTGTAAGGCAAGCTATCGTTTGTTTCCCAGTCCTAAATGGAGTTGAATCACATGCAGTTTCTGGTCCTACGAGCAAGAGTTGTTTTCTGGTAAGGAAAGTCACTATTGTGCTCCCTTTGCCATACACAGTGCAAATAGCACTCGCGTCTGTTCCCAGCAAGTACAGTGTATCGGACTGAAGAAGAGCTACTGTTCTTGTCAGTTTCCTAAGCAGAGTTGAACTAGATATGGCCCGTGTGCTTAGGAAGCACAGTTATTATGTTCTGAGCAAGCTCACTGTTCTGGACCTATATTAAACACAGTAGAGTAGAAGAGTGCTCTTTTCTATGAAGCAGACTGTGTTTCTTGTAAGGCGAGCTCGCGTTTGTTTCCCAGTCCTAAATGGATTTGAGTCACATGCAGTTTTTGGTCCTATGAGCAAGAGTTGTTTTCTGGTAAGAAGAGTCACTATTGTGCTCTAAATGCCATACACAGTGCAAATAGCACTCGCGTCTGTTCCAGCATGTACAGTGTATTGGACTGAAAAGGAGCTACTGTTCTTGTCAGTTTCCTAAGCAGAGTTGAACTAGATATGGTCCATGTGTGTAGGAAGCACAGTTCTTTTGTTCTGAGCAAGCTCACTGTTTGGAACCAATAGGAAACACAGTAGAGTAGAAGAGTGCTCTTTTCTAAAAAGCAGAGAGTGTTTCTTGTAAGGCGAGCTAGCATTTGTTTCCCAGTCCTAAATGGCGTTGAATCACATGCAGTTTGTGTTCCTACGAGCAAGAGTTGTTTTCTGGTAAGGAGAGTCACTATTGCGCTGTCATTGCCATACACAGTGCAAATAGCACTCGCGTCTGTTCCCAGCAAGTACAGTGTATCGGACTGAAGAGGAGCTACTGTTCTTGTCAGTTTCCTAAGCAGAGTTGAACTACATATGGTCCGTGTGTGTAGGAAGCACAGTTCTTTTGTTCTGATCAAGCTCACTGTTTGGACCCCATAGGAAACACAGTGGAGTAGAAGAGTGCTCTTTTCTCTAAAGCAGAGTGTGTTTCTTGTAAGGCGAGCTAGCGTTTGTTTCCAAGTCTTAAATGGATTTGAGTCACATGCAGTTTTTGGTCCTAAGAGCAAGAGTTGTTTTCTGGTAAGAAGATTCACTATTGCGCTGCCATTGCCATACACAGGACAAATATCACTGACATCTGTTCACAGCAACTACAGTGTATTGGACTGAAGAGGATCTACTGTTCTTGTCAGTTTCCTAAGCAGAATTGAACTAGATATGGCCGTGTGTGTAGGAAGCACAGTTCTTTTGTTCTGAGCAAGCTCACTGTTCGGACCCAAAAGGAAACACAGTAGAGTAGAAGAGTACTCTTTTCTCAAAAGCAGAGTGTGTTTTTTGTAAGGCAAGCTATCGTTTGTTTCCCAGTCCTAAATGGAGTTGAATCACATGCAGATTCTGGTCCTACGAGCAAGAGTTGTTTTCTGGTAAGGAAAGTCACTATTGTGCTCCCTTTGCCATACACAGTGCAAATAGCACTGGCGTCTGTTCCCAGCATGTACAGTGTATTGGACTGAATAGGAGCTACTGTTCTTGTCAGGTTCCTAAGCAGAGTTGAACTAGATATGGTCCATGTGTGTAGGAAGCACAGTTCTTTTGTTCTGAGCAAGCTCACTGTTTGGAACCCATAGGAAACACAGTAGAGTAGAAGAGTGCTCTTTTCTAAAAAGCAGAGAGTGTTTCCTGTAAGGCAAGCTAGCATTTGTTTCCAGTCTTAAATGGCTTTGAATCACATGCAGTTTGTGTTTCTACGAGCAAGAGTTGTTTTCTGGTAAGGAGAGTCACTATTGCGCTGTCATTGCCATTCACAGTGCAAATAGCACTCGCGTCTGTTCCCAGCAAGTACAGTGTATGGGACTGAAGAGGAGCTACTGTTCTTGTCAGTTTCCTAAGCAGATTTGAACTACATATGGTCCGTGTGTGTAGGAAGCACAGTTCTTTTGTTCTGAGCAAGCTCACTGTTTGGACCCCATAGGAAACACAATGGAGTAGAAGAGTGCTCTTTTCTATAAAGCAGAGTGTGTTTCTTGTAAGGCGAGCTAGCGTTTGTTTCCCAGTCCTAAATGGAGTGGAATCACATGCAGTTTCTGGTCCTACGAGCAAGAGTTGTTTACTGGTAAGGAAAGTCACTATTGCGCTCCCATTGCCATACACAGTGCAAATAGCCTTCCGTCTGTTCCCAGCAAGTACAGTGTATTGGACTGAAGAGGAGCTACTGTTCTTCTCAGTTTCCTAAGCAGAGTTGAACTAGATATGGCCGGTGTGTTTAGGAAGTACAGTTCCTTTTTTCTGAGCAAGCTCAATGTTCTGGCCCTATAGGAAACACAGTAGAGTAGAAGAGTGCTCTTTTCTCAAAAGCAGAGTGTGTTTCTTGTAAAGCGAGCTAGAGTTTGTTTCCCAGTCCTAAATGGAGTTGAATCACATGCAGTTTCTGGTCCTACGAGCAAGAGTTGTTTTCTGGTAAGAAGAGTCACTATTGCGCTGCCATTGCCCTACACAGGACATATAGTACTTACGTCTGTTCCCAGCATGTACAGTGTATTGGACTGAATAGGAGCTACTGTTCTTGTCAGTTTCCTAAGCAGAGTTGAACTAGATATGGTCCATGTGTGTAGGAAGCACAGTTCTTTTGTTCTGAGCAAGCTCACTGTTTGGAACCCATAGGAAACACAGTAGAGTGGAAGAGTGCTCTTTTCTAAAAAGCAGAGAGTGTTTCTTGTAAAGCAAGCTAGCATTTGTTTCCCAGTCCTAAATGGCGTTGAATCACATGCAGTTTGTGTTCCTATGAGCAAGAGTTGTTTTCTGGTAAGGAGAGTCACTATTGCGCTGTCATTGCCATGCACAGTGCAAATAGCACTCGCGTCTGTTCCCAGCAAGTACAGTGTATCAGACTGAAGAGGAGCTACTGTTTTTGTCAGTTTCCTAAGCAGAGTTGAACTAGATATGGCCCGTGTGTTTAGGAAGCACAGTTATTATGTTCTGAGCAAGCTCACTGTTCTGGCCCTATAGGAAACACAGGAGAGTATAAGAGTGCTCTTTTCTATAAAGCAGAGTGTGTTTCTTTTAAGGCGAGCTCGCGTTTGTTTCCCAGTCCTAAATGGATTTGAGTCACATGCAGTTTTTGGTCCTATGAGCAAGAGTTGTTTTCTGGTAAGAAGAATCACTATTGCGCTGCCATTGCCATACACAGGACAAATAGCACTGGCATCTGTTCGCAGCAACTACAGTGTATTGGACTGAAGAGGATCTACTGTTCTTGTCAGGTTCCTAAGCAGAATTGAAATAGATATGGCCGTGTGTGTAGGAAGCACAGTTCTTTTGTTCTGAGCAAGCTCACTGTTCGGACCCAAAAGGAAACACAGTAGAGTAGAAGAGTGCTCTTTTCTCAAAAGCAGAGTGTGTTTCTTGTAAGGCGAGCTAGCGTTTGTTTCCTAGTCCTAAATGGAGTTGAATCACATGCAGTTTCTGGTCCTACGAACAAGAGTTTTTTTCTGGTAAGGAAAGTCACTATTGCGCTCCCATTGCCCTACACAAGGCAAATAGCACTCGCGTCTTTTCCCAGCAAGTACAGTGTATTGGACTGAAGAGGAGCTACTGTTCTTGTCAGTTTCCTAAGCAGAGTTGAACTAGATATGGTCCGTGTGTGTAGGAAGCACAGTTCTCTTGTTCTGAGCAAGCTCACTGTTTGGACACCATAGGAAACACAGTAGAGTAGAAGAGTGCTCTTTTCTCTAAAGCAGAGTGTGTTTCTTGTAAGGTGAGCTAGCGTTTGTTTCCCAGTCCTAAATGGAGTTGAGTCACATGCAGTTTTTTGTCCTACGAGCAAGAGTTGTTTTCTGGTAAGACGAGTCACTATTGTGCTCCAATTGCCATACACAGAGCAAATAGCACTCGCGTCTTTTCCCTGCAAGTAAAGTGTATTGGACTGAAGAGGAGCTACTGTTCTTGTCAGTTTCCTAAGCAGAGTTGAACTAGATATGGCCCGTGTGTAGGATGCACAGTTCTTTCGTTCTGAGCAAGCTCACTGTTCGGACCCCATAGGAAACACAGTAGAGTAGAAGAGTGCTCTTTTCTCAAAAGCAGAGTGTGTTTCATGTAAGGCGAGCTTGCATTTGTTTCCCAGTCATAAATGGAGTTGAATCACATGCAGTTTCTGGTCCTACGAGCAAGAGTTTTTTTCTGGTAAGAAGAGTCACTATTGCGCTGCCATTGCCATACACAGGACAAATAGCACTGGCGTCTGTTCCCAGCAAGTACAGTGTATTGGACTGAAGAGGATCTACTGTTCTTGTCAGGTTCCTAAGCAGACTTGACCTAGATATGGCCTTGCGTGTATGAAGCACAGTTTTTTTGTTCTGAGCAAGCTCACTTTTCGGTACACATAGGAAACACAGTAGAGTAGAAGAGTGCTCTTTTCTCAAAAGCAGAGTGTGTTTCATGTAAGGCGAGCTAGCACTTGTTTCCCAGTCCTAAATGGAGTTGAATCACATGCTGTTTCTGGTCCTATGAGCAAGAGTTGTTTTCTGGTAAGGAAAGTCACTATTGCTCTCCCATTGCCATACACAGTGCAAATAGCTCTCGTGTCTGTATCGGACTGAAGAGTAGCTACTGTTCGTGTCAGTTTCCTAAGCAGAGTTGAACTAGTTATGGCCCGTGTGTAGGAAGAACAGTTATTTTGTTTTGAGCAAGCTCACTGTTCTGGCCCTATAGGAAACACAGTAGAGTTGAAGAGTGCTCTTTTCTCTAAAGCAGAGGGGGCTTCTTGTAAGGCGAGCTAGCGTTTGTTTCCCAGTCCTAAATGGACTTGAATCACATGCAGTTTCTAGTCCTAAGAGCATGAGTTGTTTTATGGTAAGAAGAGTCACTATTGCGCTGCCATTGCCATACACAGGACAAATAGCACTGGCGTCTGTTCCCAGCAAGTACAGTTTATTGGACTGAAGAGGATCTACTGTTCTTGTCAGGTTCCTAAGCAGAATTGAACTAGATATGGCCGTGTGTGTAGGAAGCACAGTTCTTTTGTTCTGAGCAAGCTCACTGTTCGGACACCATAGGAAACACAGTAGAGTAGAAGAGTGCTCTTTTCTCAAATGCAGAGTGTGTTTCTTGTAAGGCGAGCTAGCGTTTGTTTCCCAGTCCTAAATGGAGTTGAATCACATGCAGTTTCTGGTCCTAAGAGCAAGAGTTGATTTCTGGTAAGGAAAGTCACTATTGCGCTCCCCTTGCCATACATAGTGCAAATAGCTCTCGCGTCTGTTCCCAGCAAGTACAGTGTATCGGACTGAAGAGGAGCTACTGTTCTTGTCAGTTTCCTAAGCAGAGCTGAACTAGATATGGCCCGTGTGTAGGAAGTACAGTTCTTTTGTTCTGAGCAAGCACACTGTTCTGGCCCTATAGGAAACAGAGTAGAGTAGAAGAGTGCTCTTTTCTCAAAAGCAGAGTGTGTTTTTGTAAGGCGAGCTAGTGTTTGTTTCCTAGTCCTAAATGGAGTTGAATCACATGCAGTTTCTGGTCCTACGAACAAGAGTTGTTTTCTGGTAAGGAAAGTCACTATTGCGCTCCCATTGCCCTACACAAGACAAATAGCACTCGCGTCTTTTCCCAGCAAGTACAGTGTATTGGACTGAATAGGAGCTACTCTTCTTGTCAGTTTACTAAGCAGAGTTGAACTAGATATGGCCCGTGTGTGTAGGAAGCATAGTTCTTTTGTTCTGAACAAGCTCACTGTTTGGACACCATAGGAAACACAGTAGAGTAGAAGAGTGCTCTTTTCTCTAAAGCAGAGTGTGTTTCTTGTAAGGCGAGCTAGCGTTTGTTTCCCAGTCCTAAATGGAGTGGAATCACATGCAGTTTCTGGTCCTACGAGCAAGAGTTGTTTACTGGTAAGGAAAGTCACTATTGCGCTCCCATTGCCATACACAGTGCAAATATCCTTCCCGTCTGTTCACAGCAAGTACAGTGTATTGGACTGAAGAGGAGCTACTGTTCTTCTCAGTTTCCTAAGCAGAGTTGAACTAGATATGGTCCGTGTGTTTAGGAAGTACAGTTCCTTTTTTCTGAGCAAGCTCACTGTTCTGGCCCTATAGGAAACACAGTAGAGTAGAAGAGTGCTCTTTTCTCAAAAGCAGAGTGTGTTTCTTGTAAAGAGAGCTAGAGTTTGTTTCCCAGTCCTAAATGGAGTTGAATCACATGCAGTTTCTGGTCCTACTAGCAAGAGTTGTTTTCTGGTAAGAAGAGTCACTATTGTGCTGCCATTGCCCTACACAGGACATATAGCACTTACGTCTGTTCCCAGCAAGTACAGTGTATTGGACTGAAGAAGATCTACTGTTCTTGTCAGGTTCCTAAGCAGACTTGAACGAGATATGGCCGTGTGTGTAGGAAGCACAGTTTTTTTGTTCTGAGCAAGCTCACTTTTCGGAACACATAGGAAACACAGTAGAGTAGAAGAGTGCTCTTTTCTCAAAAGCAGAGTGTTTTTCTTGGAAGTCGAGCTAGCATTTGTTTCCCAGTCATAAATAAAGTTGAGTCACATGCAGTTTTTAGTCCTACGAGCAAGAGTTGTTTTCTGGTAAGAGAAGTCACTATTGTGCTCCAATTGCCATACACAGTGCAAAAAGCACTCGCGTCTGTTCCCCGCAAGTACAGTGTATTCGACTGAAGAGGAGCTACTGTTCTTGTTTGTTTCCTAAGCAGAATTGAACTACATATGGCCCGTGTGTGTAGGAAGCACAGTTCTTTTGTTCTGAGCAAGCTCACTGTTTGGACCCCATAGGAAACACAGTAGAGTAGAAGAGTGCTCTTTTCTCAAAAGCAGAGTGTGTTTCATGTAAGGCGAGCTAGCATTTGTTTCCCAGTCCTAAATGGAGTTGAATCACATGCAGTTTCTCGTCCTACGAACAAGAGTTGTTTTCTGGTAAGGAAAGTCACTATTGCGCTCCCATTGCCATACACAGTGCAAAAAGCACTCGCGTCTGTTCGCAGCAAGTACAGTGTATTGGACTGAACAGGATCTACTGTTCTTGTCAGGTTCCTAAGCAGAATTGAACTAGATATGGCCGTGTGTGTAGGAAGCACAGTTCTTTCGTTCTGAGCAAGCTCACTGTTCGGACCCAAAAGGAAACACAGTAGAGTAGAAGAGTGCTCTTTTCTCAAAAGCAGAGTGTGTTTTTTGTAAGGCAAGCTATCGTTTGTTTCCCAGTCCTAAATGGAGTTGAATCACATGCAGTTTTTGGTCCTATGAGCAAGAGTTGTTTTCTGGTAAGAAGAGTCACTATTGTGCTCCAAATGCCATACACAGTGCAAAGAGCACTCGCGTCTCTTCCCAGCATGTACAGTGTATTGCACTGAAAAAGAGCTACTGTTCTTGTCAGTTTCCTAAGCAGAGTTGAACTAGATATGGTCCATGTGTGTAGGAAGCACAGTTCTTTTGTTCTGAGCAAGCTCACTGTTTGGAACCCATAGGAAACACAGTAGAGTAGAAGAGTGCTCTTTTCTAAAAAGCAGAGAGTGTTTCTTGTAAGGCGAGCTAGCATTTGTTTCCCAGTCCTAAATGGCGTTGAATCACATGCAGTTTGTGTTCCTACGAGCAAGAATTGTTTTCTGGTAAGGAGAGTCACTATTGCGCTGAAATTGCCATACACAGTGCAAATAGCACTCGCGTCTGTTCCCAGCAAGTACAGTGTATCGGACTGAAGAGGAGCTACTGTTCTTGTCAGTTTCCTAAGCAGAGTTGAACTACATATGGTCCGTGTGTGTAGGAAGCACAGTTCTTTTGTTCTGAGCAAGCTCACTGTTTGGACCCCATAGGAAACACAGTAGAGTAGAAGAGTGCTCTTTTCTCTAAAGCAGAGTGTGTTTCTTGTAAGGCGAGCTATCGTTTGTTCCGCAGTCCTAAATGGAGTTGAATCCCATGCAGTTTCTGGTACTACGAGCAAGAGTTGTTTTCTGATAAGAAGATTCACTATTGTGCTGCCATTGCCATACACAGGACAAATAGCACTGGCATCTGTTCGCAGCAACTACAGTGTATTGGACTGAAGAGGAGCTACTGTTCTTGTCAGTTTCCTAAGCAGAGTTGAACCAGATATGGCCCGTGTGTAGGATGCACAGTTCTTTCGTTCTGAGCAAGCTCACTGTTCGGACCCCATAGGAAACACAGTAGAGTAGAAGAGTGCTCTTTTCTCAAAAGCAGAGTGTGTTTCATGTAAGGCGAGCTTGCATTTGTTTCCCAGTCATAAATGGAGTTGAATCACATGCAGTTTCTGGTCCTACGAGCAAGAGTTTTTTTCTGGTAAGAAGAGTCACTATTGCGCTGCCATTGCCATACACAGGACAAATAGCACTGGCGTCTGTTCCCAGCAAGTACAGTGTATTGGACTGAAGAGGATCTACTGTTCTTGTCAGGTTCCTAAGCAGACTTGACCTAGATATGGCCTTGTGTGTATGAAGCACAGTTTTTTTGTTCTGAGCAAGCTCACTTTTCGGTACACATAGGAAACACAGTAGAGTAGAAGAGTGCTCTTTTCTCAAAAGCAGAGTGTGTTTCATGTAAGGCGAGCTAGCACTTGTTTCCCAGTCCTAAATGGAGTTGAATCACATGCTGTTTCTGGTCCTATGAGCAAGAGTTGTTTTCTGGTAAGGAAAGTCACTATTGCTCTCCCATTGCCATACACAGTGCAAATAGCTCTCGTGTCTGTATCGGACTGAAGAGTAGCTACTGTTCGTGTCAGTTTCCTAAGCAGAGTTGAACTAGTTATGGCCCGTGTGTAGGAAGAACAGTTATTTTGTTTTGAGCAAGCTCACTGTTCTGGCCCTATAGGAAACACAGTAGAGTTGAAGAGTGCTCTTTTCTCTAAAGCAGAGGGGGCTTCTTGTAAGGCGAGCTAGCGTTTGTTTCCCAGTCCTAAATGGACTTGAATCACATGCAGTTTCTAGTCCTAAGAGCATGAGTTGTTTTATGGTAAGAAGAGTCACTATTGCGCTGCCATTGCCATACACAGGACAAATAGCACTGGCGTCTGTTCCCAGCAAGTACAGTTTATTGGACTGAAGAGGATCTACTGTTCTTGTCAGGTTCCTAAGCAGAATTGAACTAGATATGGCCGTGTGTGTAGGAAGCACAGTTCTTTTGTTCTGAGCAAGCTCACTGTTCGGACACCATAGGAAACACAGTAGAGTAGAAGAGTGCTCTTTTCTCAAATGCAGAGTGTGTTTCTTGTAAGGCGAGCTAGCGTTTGTTTCCCAGTCCTAAATGGAGTTGAATCACATGCAGTTTCTGGTCCTAAGAGCAAGAGTTGATTTCTGGTAAGGAAAGTCACTATTGCGCTCCCCTTGCCATACATAGTGCAAATAGCTCTCGCGTCTGTTCCCAGCAAGTACAGTGTATCGGACTGAAGAGGAGCTACTGTTCTTGTCAGTTTCCTAAGCAGAGCTGAACTAGATATGGCCCGTGTGTAGGAAGTACAGTTCTTTTGTTCTGAGCAAGCACACTGTTCTGGCCCTACAGGAAACAGAGTAGAGTAGAAGAGTGCTCTTTTCTCAAAAGCAGAGTGTGTTTTTGTAAGGCGAGCTAGTGTTTGTTTCCTAGTCCTAAATGGAGTTGAATCACATGCAGTTTCTGGTCCTACGAACAAGAGTTGTTTTCTGGTAAGGAAAGTCACTATTGCGCTCCCATTGCCCTACACAAGACAAATAGCACTCGCGTCTTTTCCCAGCAAGTACAGTGTATTGGACTGAATAGGAGCTACTCTTCTTGTCAGTTTACTAAGCAGAGTTGAACTAGATATGGCCCGTGTGTGTAGGAAGCATAGTTCTTTTGTTCTGAACAAGCTCACTGTTTGGACACCATAGGAAACACAGTAGAGTAGAAGAGTGCTCTTTTCTCTAAAGCAGAGTGTGTTTCTTGTAAGGCGAGCTAGCGTTTGTTTCCCAGTCCTAAATGGAGTGGAATCACATGCAGTTTCTGGTCCTACGAGCAAGAGTTGTTTACTGGTAAGGAAAGTCACTATTGCGCTCCCATTGCCATACACAGTGCAAATAGCCTTCCCGTCTGTTCACAGCAAGTACAGTGTATTGGACTGAAGAGGAGCTACTGTTCTTCTCAGTTTCCTAAGCAGAGTTGAACTAGATATGGCCCGTGTGTTTAGGAAGTACAGTTCCTTTTTTCTGAGCAAGCTCACTGTTCTGGCCCTATAGGAAACACAGTAGAGTAGAAGAGTGCTCTTTTCTCAAAAGCAGAGTGTGTTTCTTGTAAAGAGAGCTAGAGTTTGTTTCCCAGTCCTAAATGGAGTTGAATCACATGCAGTTTCTGGTCCTACTAGCAAGAGTTGTTTTCTGGTAAGAAGAGTCACTATTGTGCTGCCATTGCCCTACACAGGACATATAGCACTTACGTCTGTTCCCAGCAAGTACAGTGTATTGGACTGAAGAAGATCTACTGTTCTTGTCAGGTTCCTAAGCAGACTTGAACGAGATATGGCCGTGTGTGTAGGAAGCACAGTTTTTTTGTTCTGAGCAAGCTCACTTTTCGGAACACATAGGAAACACAGTAGAGTAGAAGAGTGCTCTTTTCTCAAAAGCAGAGTGTTTTTCTTGGAAGTCGAGCTAGCATTTGTTTCCCAGTCATAAATAAAGTTGAGTCACATGCAGTTTTTAGTCCTACGAGCAAGAGTTGTTTTCTGGTAAGAGAAGTCACTATTGTGCTCCAATTGCCATACACAGTGCAAAAAGCACTCGCGTCTGTTCCCCGCAAGTACAGTGTATTCGACTGAAGAGGAGCTACTGTTCTTGTTTGTTTCCTAAGCAGAATTGAACTACATATGGCCCGTGTGTGTAGGAAGCACAGTTCTTTTGTTCTGAGCAAGCTCACTGTTTGGACCCCATAGGAAACACAGTAGAGTAGAAGAGTGCTCTTTTCTCAAAAGCAGAGTGTGTTTCATGTAAGGCGAGCTAGCATTTGTTTCCCAGTCCTAAATGGAGTTGAATCACATGCAGTTTCTCGTCCTACGAACAAGAGTTGTTTTCTGGTAAGGAAAGTCACTATTGCGCTCCCATTGCCATACACAGTGCAAAAAGCACTCGCGTCTGTTCGCAGCAAGTACAGTGTATTGGACTGAACAGGATCTACTGTTCTTGTCAGGTTCCTAAGCAGAATTGAACTAGATATGGCCGTGTGTGTAGGAAGCACAGTTCTTTCGTTCTGAGCAAGCTCACTGTTCGGACCCAAAAGGAAACACAGTAGAGTAGAAGAGTGCTCTTTTCTCAAAAGCAGAGTGTGTTTTTTGTAAGGCAAGCTATCGTTTGTTTCCCAGTCCTAAATGGAGTTGAATCACATGCAGTTTTTGGTCCTATGAGCAAGAGTTGTTTTCTGGTAAGAAGAGTCACTATTGTGCTCCAAATGCCATACACAGTGCAAAGAGCACTCGCGTCTCTTCCCAGCATGTACAGTGTATTGCACTGAAAAAGAGCTACTGTTCTTGTCAGTTTCCTAAGCAGAGTTGAACTAGATATGGTCCATGTGTGTAGGAAGCACAGTTCTTTTGTTCTGAGCAAGCTCACTGTTTGGAACCCATAGGAAACACAGTAGAGTAGAAGAGTGCTCTTTTCTAAAAAGCAGTGAGTGTTTCTTGTAAGGCGAGCTAGCATTTGTTTCCCAGTCCTAAATGGCGTTGAATCACATGCAGTTTGTGTTCCTACGAGCAAGAATTGTTTTCTGGTAAGGAGAGTCACTATTGCGCTGAAATTGCCATACACAGTGCAAATAGCACTCGCGTCTGTTCCCAGCAAGTACAGTGTATCGGACTGAAGAGGAGCTACTGTTCTTGTCAGTTTCCTAAGCAGAGTTGAACTACATATGGTCCGTGTGTGTAGGAAGCACAGTTCTTTTGTTCTGAGCAAGCTCACTGTTTGGACCCCATAGGAAACACAGTAGAGTAGAAGAGTGCTCTTTTCTCTAAAGCAGAGTGTGTTTCTTGTAAGGCGAGCTATCGTTTGTTCCGCAGTCCTAAATGGAGTTGAATCCCATGCAGTTTCTGGTACTACGAGCAAGAGTTGTTTTCTGATAAGAAGATTCACTATTGTGCTGCCATTGCCATACACAGGACAAATAGCACTGGCATCTGTTCGCAGCAACTACAGTGTATTGGACTGAAGAGGAGCTACTGTTCTTGTCAGTTTCCTAAGCAGAGTTGAACCAGATATGGCCCGTGTGTAGGATGCACAGTTCTTTCGTTCTGAGCAAGCTCACTGTTCGGACCCCATAGGAAACACAGTAGAGTAGAAGAGTGCTCTTTTCTCAAAAGCAGAGTGTGTTTCATGTAAGGCGAGCTTGCATTTGTTTCCCAGTCATAAATGGAGTTGAATCACATGCAGTTTCTGGTCCTACGAGCAAGAGTTTTTTTCTGGTAAGAAGAGTCACTATTGCGCTGCCATTGCCATACACAGGACAAATAGCACTGGCGTCTGTTCCCAGCAAGTACAGTGTATTGGACTGAAGAGGATCTACTGTTCTTGTCAGGTTCCTAAGCAGACTTGACCTAGATATGGCCTTGTGTGTATGAAGCACAGTTTTTTTGTTCTGAGCAAGCTCACTTTTCGGTACACATAGGAAACACAGTAGAGTAGAAGAGTGCTCTTTTCTCAAAAGCAGAGTGTGTTTCATGTAAGGCGAGCTAGCACTTGTTTCCCAGTCCTAAATGGAGTTGAATCACATGCTGTTTCTGGTCCTATGAGCAAGAGTTGTTTTCTGGTAAGGAAAGTCACTATTGCTCTCCCATTGCCATACACAGTGCAAATAGCTCTCGTGTCTGTATCGGACTGAAGAGTAGCTACTGTTCGTGTCAGTTTCCTAAGCAGAGTTGAACTAGTTATGGCCCGTGTGTAGGAAGAACAGTTATTTTGTTTTGAGCAAGCTCACTGTTCTGGCCCTATAGGAAACACAGTAGAGTTGAAGAGTGCTCTTTTCTCTAAAGCAGAGGGGGCTTCTTGTAAGGCGAGCTAGCGTTTGTTTCCCAGTCCTAAATGGACTTGAATCACATGCAGTTTCTAGTCCTAAGAGCATGAGTTGTTTTATGGTAAGAAGAGTCACTATTGCGCTGCCATTGCCATACACAGGACAAATAGCACTGGCGTCTGTTCCCAGCAAGTACAGTTTATTGGACTGAAGAGGATCTACTGTTCTTGTCAGGTTCCTAAGCAGAATTGAACTAGATATGGCCGTGTGTGTAGGAAGCACAGTTCTTTTGTTCTGAGCAAGCTCACTGTTCGGACACCATAGGAAACACAGTAGAGTAGAAGAGTGCTCTTTTCTCAAATGCAGAGTGTGTTTCTTGTAAGGCGAGCTAGCGTTTGTTTCCCAGTCCTAAATGGAGTTGAATCACATGCAGTTTCTGGTCCTAAGAGCAAGAGTTGATTTCTGGTAAGGAAAGTCACTATTGCGCTCCCCTTGCCATACATAGTGCAAATAGCTCTCGCGTCTGTTCCCAGCAAGTACAGTGTATCGGACTGAAGAGGAGCTACTGTTCTTGTCAGTTTCCTAAGCAGAGCTGAACTAGATATGGCCCGTGTGTAGGAAGTACAGTTCTTTTGTTCTGAGCAAGCACACTGTTCTGGCCCTACAGGAAACAGAGTAGAGTAGAAGAGTGCTCTTTTCTCAAAAGCAGAGTGTGTTTTTGTAAGGCGAGCTAGTGTTTGTTTCCTAGTCCTAAATGGAGTTGAATCACATGCAGTTTCTGGTCCTACGAACAAGAGTTGTTTTCTGGTAAGGAAAGTCACTATTGCGCTCCCATTGCCCTACACAAGACAAATAGCACTCGCGTCTTTTCCCAGCAAGTACAGTGTATTGGACTGAATAGGAGCTACTCTTCTTGTCAGTTTACTAAGCAGAGTTGAACTAGATATGGCCCGTGTGTGTAGGAAGCATAGTTCTTTTGTTCTGAACAAGCTCACTGTTTGGACACCATAGGAAACACAGTAGAGTAGAAGAGTGCTCTTTTCTCTAAAGCAGAGTGTGTTTCTTGTAAGGCGAGCTAGCGTTTGTTTCCCAGTCCTAAATGGAGTGGAATCACATGCAGTTTCTGGTCCTACGAGCAAGAGTTGTTTACTGGTAAGGAAAGTCACTATTGCGCTCCCATTGCCATACACAGTGCAAATAGCCTTCCCGTCTGTTCACAGCAAGTACAGTGTATTGGACTGAAGAGGAGCTACTGTTCTTCTCAGTTTCCTAAGCAGAGTTGAACTAGATATGGCCCGTGTGTTTAGGAAGTACAGTTCCTTTTTTCTGAGCAAGCTCACTGTTCTGGCCCTATAGGAAACACAGTAGAGTAGAAGAGTGCTCTTTTCTCAAAAGCAGAGTGTGTTTCTTGTAAAGAGAGCTAGAGTTTGTTTCCCAGTCCTAAATGGAGTTGAATCACATGCAGTTTCTGGTCCTACTAGCAAGAGTTGTTTTCTGGTAAGAAGAGTCACTATTGTGCTGCCATTGCCCTACACAGGACATATAGCACTTACTTCTGTTCCCAGCAAGTACAGTGTATTGGACTGAAGAAGATCTACTGTTCTTGTCAGGTTCCTAAGCAGACTTGAACGAGATATGGCCGTGTGTGTAGGAAGCACAGTTTTTTTGTTCTGAGCAAGCTCACTTTTCGGAACACATAGGAAACACAGTAGAGTAGAAGAGTGCTCTTTTCTCAAAAGCAGAGTGTTTTTCTTGGAAGTCGAGCTAGCATTTGTTTCCCAGTCATAAATAAAGTTGAGTCACATGCAGTTTTTAGTCCTACGAGCAAGAGTTGTTTTCTGGTAAGAGAAGTCACTATTGTGCTCCAATTGCCATACACAGTGCAAAAAGCACTCGCGTCTGTTCCCCGCAAGTACAGTGTATTCGACTGAAGAGGAGCTACTGTTCTTGTTTGTTTCCTAAGCAGAATTGAACTACATATGGCCCGTGTGTGTAGGAAGCACAGTTCTTTTGTTCTGAGCAAGCTCACTGTTTGGACCCCATAGGAAACACAGTAGAGTAGAAGAGTGCTCTTTTCTCAAAAGCAGAGTGTGTTTCATGTAAGGCGAGCTAGCATTTGTTTCCCAGTCCTAAATGGAGTTGAATCACATGCAGTTTCTCGTCCTACGAACAAGAGTTGTTTTCTGGTAAGGAAAGTCACTATTGCGCTCCCATTGCCATACACAGTGCAAAAAGCACTCGCGTCTGTTCGCAGCAAGTACAGTGTATTGGACTGAACAGGATCTACTGTTCTTGTCAGGTTCCTAAGCAGAATTGAACTAGATATGGCCGTGTGTGTAGGAAGCACAGTTCTTTCGTTCTGAGCAAGCTCACTGTTCGGACCCAAAAGGAAACACAGTAGAGTAGAAGAGTGCTCTTTTCTCAAAAGCAGAGTGTGTTTTTTGTAAGGCAAGCTATCGTTTGTTTCCCAGTCCTAAATGGAGTTGAATCACATGCAGTTTTTGGTCCTATGAGCAAGAGTTGTTTTCTGGTAAGAAGAGTCACTATTGTGCTCCAAATGCCATACACAGTGCAAAGAGCACTTGCGTCTCTTCCCAGCATGTACAGTGTATTGCACTGAAAAAGAGCTACTGTTCTTGTCAGTTTCCTAAGCAGAGTTGAACTAGATATGGTCCATGTGTGTAGGAAGCACAGTTCTTTTGTTCTGAGCAAGCTCACTGTTTGGAACCCATAGGAAACACAGTAGAGTAGAAGAGTGCTCTTTTCTAAAAAGCAGAGAGTGTTTCTTGTAAGGCGAGCTAGCATTTGTTTCCCAGTCCTAAATGGCGTTGAATCACATGCAGTTTGTGTTCCTACGAGCAAGAGTTGTTTTCTGGTAAGGAGAGTCACTATTGCGCTGAAATTGCCATACACAGTGCAAATAGCACTCGCGTCTGTTCCCAGCAAGTACAGTGTATCGGACTGAAGAGGAGCTACTGTTCTTGTCAGTTTCCTAAGCAGAGTTGAACTACATATGGTCCGTGTGTGTAGGAAGCACAGTTCTTTTGTTCTGAGCAAGCTCACTGTTTGGACCCCATAGGAAACACAGTAGAGTAGAAGAGTGCTCTTTTCTC
Organism: Peromyscus eremicus; assembly: GCF_949786415.1. Classification (NCBI taxonomy): domain Eukaryota; kingdom Metazoa; phylum Chordata; class Mammalia; order Rodentia; family Cricetidae; genus Peromyscus; species Peromyscus eremicus. The sequence goes on along the minus strand of NW_026736941.1, from coordinate 17,723 downwards.
TAAAGCAGAGTGTGTTTCTTGTAAGGCGAGCTATCGTTTGTTCCGCAGTCCTAAATGGAGTTGAATCCCATGCAGTTTCTGGTACTACGAGCAAGAGTTGTTTTCTGATAAGAAGATTCACTATTGTGCTGCCATTGCCATACACAGGACAAATAGCACTGGCATCTGTTCGCAGCAACTACAGTGTATTGGACTGAAGAGGAGCTACTGTTCTTGTCAGTTTCCTAAGCAGAGTTGAACTAGATATGGCCCGTGTGTAGGATGCACAGTTCTTTCGTTCTGAGCAAGCTCACTGTTCGGACCCCATAGGAAACACAGTAGAGTAGAAGAGTGCTCTTTTCTCAAAAGCAGAGTGTGTTTCATGTAAGGCGAGCTTGCATTTGTTTCCCAGTCATAAATGGAGTTGAATCACATGCAGTTTCTGGTCCTACGAGCAAGAGTTTTTTTCTGGTAAGAAGAGTCACTATTGCGCTGCCATTGCCATACACAGGACAAATAGCACTGGCGTCTGTTCCCAGCAAGTACAGTGTATTGGACTGAAGAGGATCTACTGTTCTTGTCAGGTTCCTAAGCAGACTTGACCTAGATATGGCCTTGTGTGTATGAAGCACAGTTTTTTTGTTCTGAGCAAGCTCACTTTTCGGTACACATAGGAAACACAGTAGAGTAGAAGAGTGCTCTTTTCTCAAAAGCAGAGTGTGTTTCATGTAAGGCGAGCTAGCACTTGTTTCCCAGTCCTAAATGGAGTTGAATCACATGCAGTTTCTGGTCCTATGAGCAAGAGTTGTTTTCTGGTAAGGAAAGTCACTATTGCTCTCCCATTGCCATACACAGTGCAAATAGCTCTCGTGTCTGTATCGGACTGAAGAGTAGCTACTGTTCGTGTCAGTTTCCTAAGCAGAGTTGAACTAGTTATGGCCCGTCTGTAGGAAGAACAGTTATTTTGTTTTGAGCAAGCTCACTGTTCTGGCCCTATAGGAAACACAGTAGAGTTGAAGAGTGCTCTTTTCTCTAAAGCAGAGTGGGCTTCTTGTAAGGCGAGCTAGCGTTTGTTTCCCAGTCCTAAATGGACTTGAATCACATGCAGTTTCTAGTCCTAAGAGCATGAGTTGTTTTATGGTAAGAAGAGTCACTATTGCGCTGCCATTGCCATACACAGGACAAATAGCACTGGCGTCTGTTCCCAGCAAGTACAGTTTATTGGACTGAAGAGGATCTACTGTTCTTGTCAGGTTCCTAAGCAGAATTGAACTAGATATGGCCGTGTGTGTAGGAAGCACAGTTCTTTTGTTCTGAGCAAGCTCACTGTTCGGACACCATAGGAAACACAGTAGAGTAGAAGAGTGCTCTTTTCTCAAATGCAGAGTGTGTTTCTTGTAAGGCGAGCTAGCGTTTGTTTCCCAGTCCTAAATGGAGTTGAATCACATGCAGTTTCTGGTCCTAAGAGCAAGAGTTGATTTCTGGTAAGGAAAGTCACTATTGCGCTCCCCTTGCCATACATAGTGCAAATAGCTCTCGCGTCTGTTCCCAGCAAGTACAGTGTATCGGACTGAAGAGGAGCTACTGTTCTTGTCAGTTTCCTAAGCAGAGCTGAACTAGATATGGCCCGTGTGTAGGAAGTACAGTTCTTTTGTTCTGAGCAAGCACACTGTTCTGGCCCTACAGGAAACAGAGTAGAGTAGAAGAGTGCTCTTTTCTCAAAAGCAGAGTGTGTTTTTGTAAGGCGAGCTAGTGTTTGTTTCCTAGTCCTAAATGGAGTTGAATCACATGCAGTTTCTGGTCCTACGAACAAGAGTTGTTTTCTGGTAAGGAAAGTCACTATTGCGCTCCCATTGCCCTACACAAGACAAATAGCACTCGCGTCTTTTCCCAGCAAGTACAGTGTATTGGACTGAATAGGAGCTACTCTTCTTGTCAGTTTACTAAGCAGAGTTGAACTAGATATGGCCCGTGTGTGTAGGAAGCATAGTTCTTTTGTTCTGAACAAGCTCACTGTTTGGACACCATAGGAAACACAGTAGAGTAGAAGAGTGCTCTTTTCTCTAAAGCAGAGTGTGTTTCTTGTAAGGCGAGCTAGCGTTTGTTTCCCAGTCCTAAATGGAGTGGAATCACATGCAGTTTCTGGTCCTACGAGCAAGAGTTGTTTACTGGTAAGGAAAGTCACTATTGCGCTCCCATTGCCATACACAGTGCAAATAGCCTTCCCGTCTGTTCACAGCAAGTACAGTGTATTGGACTGAAGAGGAGCTACTGTTCTTCTCAGTTTCCTAAGCAGAGTTGAACTAGATATGGCCCGTGTGTTTAGGAAGTACAGTTCCTTTTTTCTGAGCAAGCTCACTGTTCTGGCCCTATAGGAAACACAGTAGAGTAGAAGAGTGCTCTTTTCTCAAAAGCAGAGTGTGTTTCTTGTAAAGAGAGCTAGAGTTTGTTTCCCAGTCCTAAATGGAGTTGAATCACATGCAGTTTCTGGTCCTACTAGCAAGAGTTGTTTTCTGGTAAGAAGAGTCACTATTGTGCTGCCATTGCCCTACACAGAACATATATCACTTACGTCTGTTCCCAGCAAGTACAGTGTATTGGACTGAAGAAGATCTACTGTTCTTGTCAGGTTCCTAAGCAGACTTGAACGAGATATGGCCGTGTGTGTAGGAAGCACAGTTTTTTTGTTCTGAGCAAGCTCACTTTTCGGAACACATAGGAAACACAGTAGAGTAGAAGAGTGCTCTTTTCTCAAAAGCAGAGTGTTTTTCTTGGAAGTCGAGCTAGCATTTGTTTCCCAGTCATAAATAAAGTTGAGTCACATGCAGTTTTTAGTCCTACGAGCAAGAGTTGTTTTCTGGTAAGAGAAGTCACTATTGTGCTCCAATTGCCATACACAGTGCAAAAAGCACTCGCGTCTGTTCCCCGCAAGTACAGTGTATTCGACTGAAGAGGAGCTACTGTTCTTGTTTGTTTCCTAAGCAGAATTGAACTACATATGGCCCATGTGTGTAGGAAGCACAGTTCTTTTGTTCTGAGCAAGCTCACTGTTTGGACCCCATAGGAAACACAGTAGAGTAGAAGAGTGCTGTTTTCTCAAAAGCAGAGTGTGTTTCATGTAAGGCGAGCTAGCATTTGTTTCCCAGTCCTAAATGGAGTTGAATCACATGCAGTTTCTCGTCCTACGAACAAGAGTTGTTTTCTGGTAAGGAAAGTCACTATTGCGCTCCCATTGCCATACACAGTGCAAAAAGCACTCGCGTCTGTTTGCAGCAAGTACAGTGTATTGGACTGAACAGGATCTACTGTTCTTGTCAGGTTCCTAAGCAGAATTGAACTAGATATGGCCGTGTGTGTAGGAAGCACAGTTCTTTCGTTCTGAGCAAGCTCACTGTTCGGACCCAAAAGGAAACACAGTAGAGTAGAAGAGTGCTCTTTTCTCAAAAGCAGAGTGTGTTTTTTGTAAGGCAAGCTATCGTTTGTTTCCCAGTCCTAAATGGAGTTGAATCACATGCAGTTTTTGGTCCTATGAGCAAGAGTTGTTTTCTGGTAAGAAGAGTCACTATTGTGCTCCAAATGCCATACACAGTGCAAAGAGCACTCGCGTCTCTTCCCAGCATGTACAGTGTATTGCACTGAAAAAGAGCTACTGTTCTTGTCAGTTTCCTAAGCAGAGTTGAACTAGATATGGTCCATGTGTGTAGGAAGCACAGTTCTTTTGTTCTGAGCAAGCTCACTGTTTGGAACCCATAGGAAACACAGTAGAGTAGAAGAGTGCTCTTTTCTAAAAAGCAGAGAGTGTTTCTTGTAAGGCGAGCTAGCATTTGTTTCCCAGTCCTAAATGGCGTTGAATCACATGCAGTTTGTGTTCCTACGAGCAAGAGTTGTTTTCTGGTAAGGAGAGTCACTATTGCGCTGAAATTGCCATACACAGTGCAAATAGCACTCGCGTCTGTTCCCAGCAAGTACAGTGTATCGGACTGAAGAGGAGCTACTGTTCTTGTCAGTTTCCTAAGCAGAGTTGAACTACATATGGTCCGTGTGTGTAGGAAGCACAGTTCTTTTGTTCTGAGCAAGCTCACTGTTTGGACCCCATAGGAAACACAGTAGAGTAGAAGAGTGCTCTTTTCTCTAAAGCAGAGTGTGTTTCTTGTAAGGCGAGCTATCGTTTGTTCCGCAGTCCTAAATGGAGTTGAATCCCATGCAGTTTCTGGTACTACGAGCAAGAGTTGTTTTCTGATAAGAAGATTCACTATTGTGCTGCCATTGCCATACACAGGACAAATAGCACTGGCAACTGTTCGCAGCAACTACAGTGTATTGGACTGAAGAGGATCTACTGTTCTTGTCAGGTTCCTAAGCAGAATTGAACTAGATATGGCCGTGTGTGTAGGAAGCACAGTTCTTTTGTTCTGAGCAAGCTCACTGTTCGGACCCAAAAGGAAACACAGCAGAGTAGAAGAGTGCTCTTTTCTCAAAAGCAGAGTGTGTTTTTTGTAAGGCAAGCTATCGTTTGTTTCCCAGTCCTAAATGGATTTGAGTCACATGCAGTTTTTTGTCCTATGAGCAAGAGTTGTTTTCTGGTAAGGAAAGTCACTATTGCGCTCCCTTTGCCATACACAGTGCAAATAGCACTCTCGTCTGTTCCCAGCAAGTACAGTGTATCGGACTGAAGGGGAGCTACTGTTCTTGTCAGTTTCCTAAGCAGAGTTGAACTAGATATGGCCCGTGTGTTTAAGAAGCACAGTTATTATGTTTTGAGCAAGCTCACTGTTCTGGCCCTATAGGAAACACAGGAGAGTATAAGAGTGCTCTTTTCTATAAAGCAGAGTGTGTTTCTTGTAAGGCGAGCTCGCGTTTGTTTCCCAGTCCTGAATGGATTTGAGTCACATGCAGTTTTTGGTCCTATGAGCAAGAGTTGTTTTCTGGTAAGAAGAATCACTATTGCGCTGCCATTGACATACACAGGACAAATAGCACTGGCATCTGTTTGCAGCAACTACAGTGTATTGGACTGAAGAAGATCTACTGTTCTTGTCAGGTTCCAAAGCAGAATTGAACTAGATATGGCCGTGTGTGTAGGAAGCACAGTTCTTTTGTTCTGAGCAAGCTCACTGTTCGGACCCAAAAGGAAACACAGTAGAGTAGAAGAGTGCTCTTTTCTCAAAAGCAGAGTGTGTTTTTTGTAAGGCAAGCTATCGTTTGTTTCCCAGTCCTAAATGGAGTTGAATCACATGCAGTTTCTGGTCCTACGAGCAAGAGTTGTTTTCTGGTAAGGAAAGTCACTATTGCGCTCTCTTTGCCATACACAGTGCAAATAGCACTCGCGTCTGTTCCCTGCAAGTACAGTGTATCGGACTGAAGAGGAGCTACTGTTCTTGTCTGTTTCCTAAGCAGAGTTGAACTAGATATGGCCCGTGTGTTTAGGAAGCACAGTTATTATGTTCTGAGCAAGCTCACTGTTCTGGCCCTATAGGAAACACAGTAGAGTAGAAGAGTGCTCTATTCTATAAAGCAGAGTGTGTTTCTTGTAAGGCGAGCTCACGTTTGTTTCCCAGTCCTAAATGGATTTGAGTCACATGCAGTTTTTGGTCCTAAGAGCAAGAGTTGTTTTCTGGTAAGAAGAGTCACTATTATGATCCATTTGCAGCACAGTGCAAATAGCACTCGCGTCTGTTCCAAGCAAGTACAGTGTATTGGACTGAAGAGAAGCTACTGTTCTTGTCAGTTTCCTAAGCAGAGTTGAAGTAGATTTGGCCCATGTGTGTAGGAAGCACAGTTCTTTTGTTCTCAGCAAGCTCACTGTTCTGGCCCTGTAGGAAACACAGTAGAGTAGAAGAGTGCTCTTTTCTCAAAAAAGAGTGTGTTTCTTGTAAGGCGAGCTAGTGTTTGTTTCCCAGTCATAAACGGAGTGGAATCACATGCAGTTTCTGGTCCTAAGAGCAAGAGTTGTTTTCTAGTAAGAAGAGTCACTAATGTGCTCCCTTTGCCATACACAGTGCAAATAGCACTCGCGTCTGCTCCCAGCAAGTACAGTGTATTGGACTGAAGAGAAGCTACTGTTCTTGTCAGTTTTCTAAGCAAAGTTGAACTAGATATGGCCCATGTGTGTAGGAAGCACAGTTCTTTTGTTCTGAGCAAGCTCACTGTTCTGGCACTGTAGGAAACACAGTAGAGTAAAAGAGTGCTCTTTTCTCAAAAGCAGAGTGTGTTTCTTGTAAGGCGAGCTAGTGTTTGTTTCCCAGTCAGAAATGGAGTTGAATCACACGCAGTTTCTGGTTAAGAGCAAGAGTTGTTTTCTGGTAAGAAGAGTCACTATTGCCCTCCCATTGCCATAGTCAGTGCAAATAGCACTCGCGTCTGTTCCCAGCAAGTACAGTGTATTGGACTGAAGAGAAGCTACTGTTCTTGTCAGTTTCCTAAGCAGAGTTGAAGTAGATATGGCCGTGTGTGTAAGAAGCACAGTTCTTTAGTTCTGTGCAAGCTCACTGTTCTGGCCCGGTAGGAAACACAGTAGAGTAGAAGAGTGCTCTTTTCTCAAAAGCAGAGTGTGTTTCTTGTAAGGCGACCTAGTGTTTGTTTCCCAGTCAGAAATGGAGTTGAATTAGATGCAGTTTCTGGTCCTACAAGCAAGAGCTGTTTTCTAGTATGAAGAGTCACCATTGTGATCCATTTGCTACACAGTGCAAATAGCACTCGGTGCTGTTCACAGCAAGTACACTGTATTGGACTGAAGAGAAGCTACTGTTCTTGTCAGTTTCCTAAGCAGAGTTGAAGTAGATATGGCCATGTGTATCAAGCACAGTTCTTTTGTTCTGAGCAAGCTCACTGTTCTGGACCTATAGAAAACACAGTAGAGTAGAAGAGAGATCTTTTCTCAAAAGCAGAGTGTGTTTCTTGAAAGGCGAGCTTGTGTTTGTTTCCCAGTCAGAAAAGGAGTTGAATCACATGCAGTTTCTGGTCCTAAGAGCAAGAGTTGTTTTCTGGTAAGAAGAGTCACAATTGTGATCCATTTGCCACACAGTGCAAATTGCACTCCCGTCTGTTCACAGCAAGTACAGTGTATTGGACTGAAGAGAAGCTACTGTTCTTGTCAGTTTCCTAAGCTGAGTTGAAGTGGATATGGTCCGTGTGTGTAGGAAGCACAGTTCTTTCGTTCTGAGCAAGCTCACTGTTCTGGCCCTATAGAAAACACAGTAGAGTAGAAGAGTGCTCTTTTCTGAAAAGCAGAGTGTGTTTCTTGTAAGGCGAGCTAGTGTTTGTTTCCCAGTCAGAAATCAAGTGGAATCACATGTAGTTTCTGGTCCTACTAGCAAGAGTTGTTTTCTGGTAAGAAGAGGCACTATTGCAATCCATTTGCCACACAGAGCAAAAAGCACTCGCGTCTGTTCCCAGCAAATACATTGTATTGGACTGAAGAGAAGCTACTGTTCTTGTCAGTTTTCTAAGAAGAGTTGAAATAGATATGGCCCGTGTGTGTAGGAAGCACAGTTCTTTTGTTCTGAGCAAGCTCACTGTTCTGGCCCTATGAAAAACACAGTAGAGTAGAAGAGTGCTCTTTTCTGAAAAGCAGAGTGTGTTTCTTGTAAGGCGAGCTAGTGTTTGTTTCCCAGTCAGAAATGGAGTTGAATCAGATGCTGTTTTTGGTCCTAAGAGCAAGAGTTGTTTTCTGGTAAGAAGAGTCACTATTATGATCCATTTGCAGCACAGTGCAAATAGCACTCGCGTCTGTTCCAAGCAAGTACAGTGTATTGGACTGAAGAGAAGCTACTGTTCTTGTCAGTTTCCTAAGCAGAGTTGAAGTAGATTTGGCCCATGTGTGTAGGAAGCACAGTTCTTTTGTTCTCAGCAAGCTCACTGTTCTGGCCCTGTAGGAAACACAGTAGAGTAGAAGAGTGCTCTTTTCTCAAAAAAGAGTGTGTTTCTTGTAAGGCGAGCTAGTGTTTGTTTCCCAGTCATAAACGGAGTGGAATCACATGCAGTTTCTGGTCTTAAGAGCAAGAGTTGTTTTCTAGTAAGAAGAGTCACTAATGTGCTCCCTTTGCCATACACAGTGCAAATAGCACTCGCGTCTGTTCCCAGCAAGTACAGTGTATTGGACTGAAGAGAAGCTACTGTTCTTGTCAGTTTTCTAAGCAAAGTTGAACTAGATATGGCCCATGTGTGTAGGAAGCACAGTTCTTTTGTTCTGAGCAAGCTCACTGTTCTGGCACTGTAGGAAACACAGTAGAGTAAAAGAGTGCTCTTTTCTCAAAAGCAGAGTGTGTTTCTTGTAAGGCGAGCTAGTGTTTGTTTCCCAGTCAGAAATGGAGTTGAATCACACGCAGTTTCTGGTTAAGAGCAAGAGTTGTTTTCTGGTAAGAAGAGTCACTATTGCCCTCCCATTGCCATAGTCAGTGCAAATAGCACTCGCGTCTGTTCCCAGCAAGTACAGTGTATTGGACTGAAGAGAAGCTACTGTTCTTGTCAGTTTCCTATGCAGAGTTGAAGTAGATATGGCCGTGTGTGTAAGAAGCACAGTTCTTTAGTTCTGTGCAAGCTCACTGTTCTGGCCCGGTAGGAAACACAGTAGAGTAGAAGAGTGCTCTTTTCTCAAAAGCAGAGTGTGTTTCTTGTAAGGCGACCTAGTGTTTGTTTCCCAGTCAGAAATGGAGTTGAATTAGATGCAGTTTCTGGTCCTACAAGCAAGAGCTGTTTTCTAGTATGAAGAGTCACCATTGTGATCCATTTGCTACACAGTGCAAATAGCACTCGGTGCTGTTCACAGCAAGTACACTGTATTGGACTGAAGAGAAGCTACTGTTCTTGTCAGTTTCCTAAGCAGAGTTGAAGTAGATATGGCCATGTGTATCAAGCACAGTTCTTTTGTTCTGAGCAAGCTCACTGTTCTGGACCTATAGAAAACACAGTAGAGTAGAAGAGAGATCTTTTCTCAAAAGCAGAGTGTGTTTCTTGAAAGGCGAGCTTGTGTTTGTTTCCCAGTCAGAAAAGGAGTTGAATCACATGCAGTTTCTGGTCCTAAGAGCAAGAGTTGTTTTCTGGTAAGAAGAGTCACAATTGTGATCCATTTGCCACACAGTGCAAATTGCACTCCCGTCTGTTCACAGCAAGTACAGTGTATTGGACTGAAGAGAAGCTACTGTTCTTGTCAGTTTCCTAAGCTGAGTTGAAGTGGATATGGTCCGTGTGTGTAGGAAGCACAGTTCTTTCGTTCTGAGCAAGCTCACTGTTCTGGCCCTATAGAAAACACAGTAGAGTAGAAGAGTGCTCTTTTCTGAAAAGCAGAGTGTGTTTCTTGTAAGGCGAGCTAGTGTTTGTTTCCCAGTCAGAAATCAAGTGGAATCACATGTAGTTTCTGGTCCTACTAGCAAGAGTTGTTTTCTGGTAAGAAGAGGCACTATTGCAATCCATTTGCCACACAGAGCAAAAAGCACTCGCGTCTGTTCCCAGCAAATACATTGTATTGGACTGAAGAGAAGCTACTGTTCTTGTCAGTTTATAAGAAGAGTTGAAATAGATATGGCCCGTGTGTGTAGGAAGCACAGTTCTTTTGTTCTGAGCAAGCTCACTGTTCTGGCCCTATGAAAAACACAGTAGAGTAGAAGAGTGCTCTTTTCTCAAAAGCAGAGTGTGTTTCTTGTAAGGCGAGCTAGTATTTGTTTCCCAGTCAGAAATGGAGTTGAATCAGATGCAGTTTCTGGTCCTAAGAGCAAGAGTTGTTTTCTGGTAAGAAGAGTCACTTTTGTGATCCATTTGCCACACAGTGCAAATTGCACTCCCTTCTGTTCCCAGCAAGTACAGTGTATTGGCCTGAAGAGAAGCTTCTGTTCTTGTCAGTATCCTGCGCAGAGTTGAAGTAGATATGGCCCGTGTGTAGGAAGCACAGTTCTTTTGTTCTCAGCAAGATCACTGTTCTGGCCCTATAGGAAACACAAGAGTAGAAGAGTGCTCTTTTCTCTAAAGCAGAGTGTGTTTCTTGTAAGGCGAGCTAGCATTTGTTTCCCAGTCCTAAATGGAGTGGAATCACATGCAGTTTCTGGTCCTACGAGCAAGAGTTGTTTTCTGGTAAGGAAAGTCACTATTGCGCTCCCATTGCCATACACAGTGCAAATAGCCTTCCCGTCTGTACCCAGCAAGTACAGTGTATTGGACTGAAGAGGAGCTACTGTTCTTCTCAGTTTCCTAAGCAGAGTTGAACTAGATATGGCCCGTGTGTTTAGGAAGTACAGTTCCTTTTTTCTGAGCAAGCTCACTGTTCTGGCCCTATAGGAAACACAGTAGAGTAGAAGAGTGCTCTTTTCTCAAAAGCAGAGTGTGTTTCTTGTAAAGCGAGCTAGAGTCTGTTTCCCAGTCCTAAATGGAGTTGAATCACATGCAGTTTCTGGTCCTATGAGCAAGAGTTGTTTTCTGGTAAGAAGAGTCACTATTGCGCTGCCATTGCCCTAGACAGGACACATAGCACTTACGTCTGTTCCCAGCAAGTACAGTGTATTGGACTGAAGAAGATCTACTGTTCTTGTCAGGTTCCTAAGCAGACTTGAACGAGATATGGCCGTGTGTGTAGGAAGCACAGTTTTTTTGTTCTGAGCAATCTCACTTTTCGGAACATATAGGAAACACAGTAGAGTAGAAGAGTGCTCTTTTCTCAAAAGCAGAGTGTTTTTCTTGGAAGTCGAGCTAGCGTTTGTTTCCCAGTCCTAAACAAAGTTGAGTCACATGCAGTTTTTAGTCCTACGAGCAAGAGTTGTTTTCTGGTAAGAGAAGTCACTATTGTGCTCCAATTGCCATACACAGTGCAAAGAGCACTCGCGTCTCTTCCCAGCAAGTACAGTGTATTTGACTGAAGAGGAGCTACTCTTCTTGTTTGTTTCCTAAGCAGAGTTGAACTACATATGGCCTGTGTGTGTAGGAAGCACAGTTCTTTTGTTCTGAGCAAGCTCACTGTTTGGACCCCATAGGAAACACAGTAGAGTAGAAGAGTGCTCTTTTCTCAAAAGCAGAGTGTGTTTCATGTAAGGCGAGCTAGCATTTGTTTCCCAGTCCTAAATGGAGTTGAATCACATGCAGTTTCTCGTCCTACGAGCAAGAGTTGTTTTCTGGTAAGGAAAGTCACTATTGCACTCCCATTGCCAGACACAGTGCAAATAGCACTCACGTCTGTTCGCAGCAAGTACAGTGTATTGGACTGAACAGGATCTACTGTTCTTGTCAGGTTCCTAAGCAGAATTGAACTAGATATGGCCGTGTGTGTAGGAAGCACACTTCTTTCGTTCTGAGCAAGCTCACTCTTTGCACCCCATAGGAAACACAGTAGAGTAGAAGAGTGCTCTTTTCTCAAAAGCAGAGTGTGTTTTTGTAAGGCAAGCTATCGTTTGTTTACCAGTCCTAAATGGAGTTGAATCACATGCAGTTTCTGGTCGTACGAGCAAGAGTTGTTTTCTGGTAAGGAAAGTCACTATTGCGCTCCCTTTGCCATACACAGTGCAAATAGCACTCGAGTCTGTTTCCAGCAAGTACAGTGTATGGGACTGAAGAGGAGCTACTGTTCTTATCAGTTTCCTAAGCAGAGTTGAACTAGATATGGTCCATGTGTGTAGGAAGCACAGTTCTTTGTTCTGAGCAAGCTCACTCTTTGGACCCCATACGAAACACAGTAGAGTAGAAGAGTGCTCTTTTCTCTAAAGCAGAGTGTGTTTCTTGTAAGGCAAGCTAGCGTTCGTTCCGCTGTCCTAAATGGAGTTGAATCCCATGCAGTTTCTGGTACTACGAGCAAGAGTTGTTTTCTGGTAAGAAGATTCATTATTGCGCTGCCATTGCCATACACAGGACAAATAGCACTGGCATCTGTTCGCAGCAAGTACAGTGTATTGGACTAAAGAGGATCTACTATTCTTGTCAGGTTCCTAAGCAGAATTGAACTAGATATGGCCGTGTGTGTAGGAAGCACAGTTCTTTTTTATGAGCAAGCTCACTGTTCGGACCCAATAGGAAACACAGTAGAGTAGAAGAGTGCTCTTTTCTCAAAAGCAGAGTGTGTTTTTTGTAATTCAAGCTATCGTTTGTTTCCCAGTCCTAAATGGAGTTGAATCACATGCAGTTTCTGGTCCTACGAGCTAGAGTTGTTTTCTGGTAAGGAAAGTCACTATTGCACTCCCTTTGCCATACACAGTGCAAATAGCACTCGCGTCTGTTCCCAGCAAGTACAGTGTATTGGACTGAAGAGAAGCTACTGTTCTTGTCAGTTTCCTAAGCAGAGTTGAACTAGATATGGCCCGTGTTTAGGAAGCACAGTTATTATGTTCTGAGCAAGCTCACTGTTCTGGCCCTATAGGAAACACAGTAGAGTAGAAGAGTGCTCTATTCTATAAAGCAGAGTGTGTTTCTTGTAAGGCGAGCTCACGTTTGTTTCCCAGTCCTAAATGGATTTGAGTCACATGCAGTTTTTGGTCCTACGAGCAAGAGTTGTTTTCTGGAAAGGAAAGTCACTATTGCGCTGTCATTGCCATACACAGGGCAAATAGCACTCGCGTCTGTTCCCAGCAATTACAGTGTATTGGACTGAAGAGGAGCTGCTGTTCTTGTCAGTTTCATAAGCAGAGTTGAGCTAGATATGGTCCATGTGTGTAGGAAGCACAGTTCCTTTGTTCTGAGCAAGCTCACTGTTTGGACCCCATAGGAAACACAGTAGAGTAGAAGAGTGCTCTTTTCTCAAAAGCAGAGTGCGTTTCTTGTAAGGCGAGCTAGCATTTGATTCCCAGTCCTAAATGGCGTTGAATCACATGCAGTTTCTCGTCCTACGAGCAAGAGTTGTTTTCTGGTAAGGAAAGTCACTATTTTGCTCTCATTGCCATACACAGTGCAAATAGCACTCGCGTCTGTTCCCAGAAAGTACAGTGTATTGGACTGAAGAGGAGATACTGTTCTTGTCAGTTTCCTAAGCAGAGTTGAACTACATATGGTCCGTGTGTGTAGGAAGCACAGTTCTTTTGTTCTGAGCAAGCTCACTGTTTGGACCCCATAGGAAACACATTAGAGTAGAATACTGCTCTTTTCTCAAAAGCAGAGTATGTTTCATGTAAGGCGAGCTAGAGTTTGTTTCCCAGTCCTAAATGGAGTTGAGTCACATGCAGTTTTTTGTCCTACGAGCAAGAGTTGTTTTCTGGTAGGGAAAGTCACTATTGTGCTCCCATTGCCATACACAGTGCAAATAGCACTCGCGTCTGTTCCCAGCATGTACAGTGTATTGGACTGAATAGGAGCTACTGTGCTTGTCAGTTTCCTAAGGAGAGTTGAACTAGATATGGTCCATGTGTGTAGGAAGCACAGTTCTTTTGTTCTGAGCAAGCTCACTGTTTGGACCCCATAGGAAACACAGTCGAGTAGAAGAGTGCTCTTTTCTAAAAAGCAGAGAGTGTTTCTTGTAAGGCGAGCTAGCATTTGTTTCCCAGTCCTAAATGGAGTTGAATCACATGCAGTTTCTGGTCCTACGAGCAAGAGTTTTTTTCTGGTAAGAAGAGTCACTATTGCGCTGCCATTGCCATACACAGGACAAATAGCACTGGCGTCTGTTCCCAGCAAGTACAGTGTATTGGACTGAAGAGGAGCTACTGTTCTTGTCAGGTTCCTAAGCAGAATTGAACTAGATATGGCCTTGTGTGTAGGAAGCACAGTTTTTTTGTTCTGAGCAAGCTCACTTTTTGGTACACATAGGAAACACAGTAGAGTAGAAGAGTGCTCTTTTCTCAAAAGCAGAGTGTGTTTCATGTAAGGCGAGCTAGCACTTGTTTCCCAGTCCTAAATGGAGTTGAATCACATGCAGTTTCTGGTCCTATGAGCAAGAGTTGTTTTCTGGTAAGGAAAGTCACTATTGCTCTCCCATTGCCATACACAGTGCAAATAGCACTCGTGTCTGTATCAGACTGAAGAGGAGCTACTGTTCGTGTCAGTTTCCTAAGCAGAGTTGAACTAGTTATGGCCCGTGTGTAGGAAGAACAGTTATTTTGTTTTGAGCAAGCTCACTGTTCTGGCCCTATAGGAAACACAGTAGAGTTGAAGAGTGCTCTTTTCTCTAAAGCAGAGTGTGCTTCTTCTAAGGCGAGCTAGCGTTTGTTTCCCAGTCCTAAATGGACTTGAATCACATGCAGTTTCTAGTCCTAAGAGCATGAGTTGTTTTATGGTAAGAAGAGTCACTATTGCGCTGCCATTGCCATACACAGGACAAATAGCACTGGCGTCTGTTCCCAGCAAGTACAGTGTATTGGACTGAAGAGGATCTACTGTTCTTGTCAGGTTCCTAAGCAGAATTGAACTAGATATGGCCGTGTGTGTAGGAAGCACAGTTCTTTTGTTCTGAGCAAGCTCACTGTTCGGACACCATAGGAAACACAGTAGATTAGAAGAGTGCTCTTTTCTCAAATGCAGAGTGTGTTTCTTGTAAGGCGAGCTAGCGTTTGTTTCCCAGTCCTAAATGGAGTTGAATCACATGCAGTTTCTGGTCCTAAGAGCAAGAGTTGATTTCTGGTAAGGAAAGTCACTATTGCGCTCCTGTTGCCATACATAGTGCAAATAGCTCTCGCGTCTGTTCCCAGCAAGTACAGTGTATCGGACTGAAGAGGAGCTACTGTTCTTGTCAGTTTCCTAAGCAGAGCTGAACTAGATATGGCCCGTGTGTAGGAAGTACAGTTCTTTTGTTCTGAGCAAGCACACTGTTCTGGCCCTACAGGAAACAGAGTAGAGTAGAAGAGTGCTCTTTTCTCAAAAGCAGAGTGTGTTTCTTGTAAGGCGAGCTAGCGTTTGTTTCCCAGTCCTAAATGGATTTGAGTCACATGCTGTTTTTGGTCCTATGAGCAAGAGTTGTTTTCTGGTAAGAAGATTCACTATTGCGCTGCCATTGCCATACACAGGACAAATAGCACTGGCATCTGTTCACAGCAACTACAGTGTATTGGACTGAAGAGGATCTACTGTTCTTGTCAGGTTCCTAAGCAGAATTGAACTAGATATGGCCGTGTGTGTAGGAAGCACAGTTCTTTTGTTCTGAGCAAGCTCACTGTTCAGACCCAAAAGGAAACACAGTAGAGTAGAAGAGTGCTCTTTTCTCAAAAGCAGAGTGTGTTTTTTGTAAGGCAAGCTATCGTTTGTTTCCCAGTCCTAAATGGAGTTGAATCACATGCAGTTTCTGGTCCTACGAGCAAGAGTTGTTTTCTGATAAGGAAAGTCACTATTGTGCTCCCTTTGCCATACAGAGTGCAAATAGCACTCGCGTCTGTTCCCAGCAAGTACAGTGTATCGGACTGAAGAGGAGCTACTGTTCTTGTCAGTTTCCTAAGCAGAGTTGAACTAGATATGGCCCGTGTGTTTAGGAAGCACAGTTATTATGTTCTGAGCAAGCTCACTGTTCTGGACCTATAGGAAACACAGTTGAGTAGAAGAATGCTCTTTTCTATAAAGCAGAGTGTGTTTCTTGTAAGGCGAGCTCGCGTTTGTTTCCCAGTCCTAAATGGATTTGAGTCACATGCAGTTTTTGGTCCTATGAGCAAGAGTTGTTTTCTGGTAAGAAGAGTCACTATTGTGCTCTAAATGCCATACACAGTGCAAATAGCACTCGCGTCTGTTCCCAGCATGTACAGTGTATTGGACTGAATAGGAGCTACTGTTCTTGTCAGTTTCCTAAGCAGAGTTGAACTAGATATGGTCCATGTGTGTAGGAAGCACAGTTCTTTTGTTCTGAGCAAGCTCACTGTTTGGAACCCATAGGAAACACAGTAGAGTGGAAGAGTGCTCTTTTCTAAAAAGCAGAGAGTGTTTCTTGTAAAGCAAGCTAGCATTTGTTTCCCAGTCCTAAATGGCGTTGAATCACATGCAGTTTGTGTTCCTATGAGCAAGAGTTGTTTTCTGGTAAGGAGAGTCACTATTGCGCTGTCATTGCCATGCACAGTGCAAATAGCACTCGCGTCTGTTCCCAGCAAGTACAGTGTATCAGACTGAAGAGGAGCTACTGTTTTTGTCAGTTTCCTAAGCAGAGTTGAACTAGATATGGCCCGTGTGTTTAGGAAGCACAGTTATTATGTTCTGAGCAAGCTCACTGTTCTGGCCCTATAGGAAACACAGGAGAGTATAAGAGTGCTCTTTTCTATAAAGCAGAGTGTGTTTCTTGTAAGGCGAGCTCACGTTTGTTTCCCAGTCCTAAATGGATTTGAGTCACATGCAGTTTTCATTCCTATGAGCAAGAGTTGTTTTCTGGTAAGAAGAATCACTATTGCGCTGCCATTGCCATACACAGGACAAATAGCACTGGCATCTGTTCGCAGCAACTACAGTGTATTGGACTGAAGAGGATCTACTGTTCTTGTCAGGTTCCTAAGCAGAATTGAAATAGATATGGCCGTGTGTGTAGGATGCACAGTTCTTTCGTTCTGAGCAAGCTCACTGTTCGGACCCCATAGGAAACACAGTAGAGTAGAAGAGTGCTCTTTTCTCAAAAGCAGAGTGTTTCATGTAAGGCGAGCTAGCATTTGTTTCCCAGTCATAAATGGAGTTGAATCACATGCAGTTTCTGGTCCTACGAGCAAGAGTTTTTTTCTGGTAAGAAGAGTCACTATTGCGCTGCCATTGCAATACACAGGACAAATAGCACTGGCGTCTGTTCCCAGCAAGTACAGTGTATTGGACTGAAGAGGATCTACTGTTCTTGTCAGGTTCCTAAGCAGACTTGACCTAGATATGGCCTTGTGTGTATGAAGCACAGTTTTTTTGTTCTGAGCAAGCTCACTTTTCGGTACACATAGGAAACACAGTAGAGTAGAAGAGTGCTCTTTTCTCAAAAGCAGAGTGTGTTTCATGTAAGGCGAGCTAGCACTGTTTCCCAGTCCTAAATGGAGTTGAATCAGATGCAGTTTCTGGTCCTATGAGCAAGAGTTGTTTTCTGGTAAGGAAAGTCACTATTGCTCTCCCATTGCCATACATAGTGCAAATAGCTCTCGTGTCTGTATCGGACTGAAGAGGAGCTACTGTTCGTGTCAGTTTCCTAAGCAGAGTTGAACTAGTTATGGCCCGTGTGTAGGAAGAACAGTTATTTTGTTTTGAGCAAGCTCACTGTTCTGGCCCTATAGGAAACACAGTAGAGTTGAAGAGTGCTCTTTTCTCTAAAGCAGAGTGTGCTTCTTGTAAGGCGAGCTAGCGTTTGTTTCCCAGTCCTAAATGGACTTGAATCACATGCAGTTTCTAGTCCTAAGAGCATGAGTTGTTTTATGGTAAGAAGAGTCACTATTGCGCTGCCATTGCCATACACAGGACAAATAGCACTGGCGTCTGTTCCCAGCAAGTACAGTGTATTGGACTGAAGAGGATCTACTGTTCTTGTCAGGTTCCTAAGCAGAATTGAACTAGATATGGCCGTGTGTGTAGGAAGCACAGTTCTTTTGTTCTGAGCAAGCTCACTGTTCGGACACCATAGGAAACACAGTAGAGTAGAAGAGTGCTCTTTTCTCAAATGCAGAGTGTGTTTCTTGTAAGGCGAGCTAGCGTTTGTTTCCCAGTCCTAAATGGAGTTGAATCACATGCAGTTTCTGGTCCTAAGAGCAAGAGTTGATTTCTGGTAAGGAAAGTCACTATTGCGCTCCCGTTGCCATACATAGTGCAAATAGCTCTCGCGTCTGTTCCCAGCAAGTACAGTGTATCGGACTGAAGAGGAGCTACTGTTCTTGTCAGTTTCCTAAGCAGAGCTGAACTAGATATGGCCCGTG
>NW_026736940.1:0-55000 GCF_949786415.1 Peromyscus eremicus | reverse complement strand
TTTGTGTTGTGTATGACATTTGGAGTGCAATAGTGACTTTCCTTACCAGAAAACAACTCTTATTCATAAGACCAGAGACTGCAGTGATCAATTCCGTTTATGAATGGGAAACAAACACTAGCTTGCCTTACAAGAAACACATGCTGCTTTTGAGAAAAGAGCTTTTATCATCTCTACTCTGTTTCCTGTAGGGCCAGATCAGTGAGCTTTTCAGGACAAAATAACTGTGCTTGCTAAACACATGGGCCATATCTATTACAACTCTTCTTAGGAAACTGACAAAAGCAGTAGCTTCTCTTCAGTCCAATACACTGTACTTTCTGGGAACATATGCGAGTGCAATTTGCACTGTGTATGACAAAGGGAGTACAATAGTGACTTTACTTACCAGAAAAAAACTCTAATTCGTAGGACCAGAAACAGCATGTGACTCAACTCCGTCTCTGAATGGGAAACAAACCCTAGGTCGCCTTACAAAAAACACACTCTGCTTTTGAGTAAAGAGCACTCTTCTCCTCTAAACTGTTTCCTATAAGGCCAGAACAGTGAGCTTGCTCAGAACAAATGAACTGTGCTTCCTAAAGATATGGGCCATATCTACTGCAACTCAGCATAGGAAATTGACAAGAACAGTATCTTCTCTTCAGTCAAATACACTGTACTTGCTGTGACCAGACGCGAGGGATATTTGCACTGTGTATGACAATGGCAGCACAATAGTGACTTTTCTTACCAGTGAACAACGCTCCTTCCTAGGACCAGAAACTGCATGTGATTCAACTCCGTTTATGAATGGGAAACAAACACTAGCTCGCCTTAAAGAACACACTCTGTTTTTGAGAAAAGAGCACTCTTCTACTTTACTCTGTTTCCTATAGGGCCAGAATAAAAGAACTGTGCTTCCGAAACACATGGGACATATCTACTTCATCTCTGCTTTGGAAACTGACCAGAGCAGTAGCTTCTCTTCAGTCTAATACACTGTATTTTCTAGGAATAGACAACAGTGCTATTTGTACTGTGTATGTCAATGTGAGCACAATAGTGACTTTTCTTACCAGAAAACAACTCTTGCTCATAGGACAAGAAACTACATGTGATTCAACTCCGTTTATGAATGGGAAACAAACACTTGCATGCCTTACAAGAAACACACGCTGCTTTTGAGAAAAGAGCACTCTTCTACTCGTCTCCATTTCCTATTGGGCCTGAACAGAGAGTTGCTCAGAACAAAACATCTTTGCTTCCTACACACATGGGCCATATCTAGTTTAATTCCCCTTAGAAAACTGACAAGAACAGAAGCTTCCCTTCAGTTCAATACACTGTACTTGCTGGGAACAATTGTGAGTGCTATTTAAACTTTATATTGCAATGGGAGCACAATCATGACTTTCCTCACCAGAAAACACCTCTTGTTCATAGGACCAGGAACTGCATGTGATTCAACTCCGTTTATGAATGGGAAACAAACACAAGCTTGCCTTACTTGAAGCACACTCTGCTCATGAGAAAAGAGCACTCTTCTACTCAACTGTGTTTTTCTATAGGGCCAGAACAGTGAGCTTGCTCAGAACAAAAAAACTGAGCTTCCTACATACATGGGTCATATCTAGTTCAACTCTGCATAGGAAACTGACAAGAACAGCAACTTCTCTTCAGTCAAATGCACTGTACTTGCTTGGAACAGACGCGAGTGCTATTTGCACTGTGAATGGCAATGGGGAACAATAATGACTTTCCTTACCAGAAAACAACTCTTACTCATAGGACCAGAAACTACATGTGATTCAACTACGTTAATGAATGGGAAACAAACACTAGGTTGTCTTCCAAGAAACACACTCTGCTTTTGAGAAAAGAGCACGCTACTACTCTACTGTTTTTGCTATATGGCCAGAACAGTGAGCTTGCTCAGAACAAGGAACTGTGCTTCCTAAACACTCAGGCCATATCTAGTTCATCTCTGGTTAGGAAACTGACAAGAACAGTAGCTTCTTTTCTGTCTAATACACTGTACTTGCTGAGAACAGACGCGAGTGCTCTTTGCCCTGTGTATGGCAATGGGAGCGCAATAGACACTCTCCTTACCAGAAAACAACTCTTGCTCATAGGACCCGAAAATTCCTGTGATACAACTCTGCTTATGAATGGGAGACAAACACTAACTCACCTTACAGGACACACACTCTGCTTTAGAGAAAACAGCACTCTTCTACTCTACTCTGTTTCCTGTGGTGCCAGAACAGAGCGATGCTCAGAACAAAAGAACTTTGCTTCCTACACACATGGGCCATATCAGGTTAAACTCCCCTTAGGAAACTGACAAGAACAGTAGCTCCTCTTCAGTCCAATACACTGTTCTTGCTGGGAACAGATGCAAGTGCTATTTGCAATGGGTATGGCAATGGGAGCACAATAGTGACTTTCCTTACCCGACAACAACTCCTGCTCCTAGGACCAAATGTGCATGTGATTCAACTCTGTTTATAAATGGGAAACAAACATTAGCTCGCCTTACATGAACACACTTTGCTTTTGAGAAAACAGCACTCTTCTACTCTATTCTGTTTCATATAGAGCCAGAATGTGAGCTTTTCTGAACAAACGAACAGTGCTTCTTAAGCAAATGGGCCATATCTAGTTCAACTCTTCTTAGGAAACTGACAAGAACAGTAGCTTCTCTTCAGTCCAATACTCTGTACTTGATAGGAACAGACACAAGTGCTATTTTCACTGTGTATGTCAATGGGAGCACAATATTCACTTTCCTTACCTGAAAGCAACTCTTCTTCGTAGGACCAGAAACTGCATGTGATTCAATTCCGTTTATGAATGGAAAACAAACACTAGCTCGCCTTACAAGAAACACACTTTGCTTTTGAGAAATGAGCACTCTTCTACTCTTCTCTGTTTACTATAGGGCCAGAACACTGAGCTTGCTCAGAACAAAAGACCTGTGCTTCCTAAACACATGGGTCATATCTAGTTCAACTCTGCTTAGGAAACTGACAAGAAAAGTAGCTTCTCTTCAGTCCAATACACTGTACTTGCTGGGAACAGATACATGTGCTATTTGCACTGTGTATGTCAATTGGAGCGCTATTGTGTCTTTCCTTACCAGAAAACCATTCTTGCTGATAGGACCAGAGACTGCATGTGATTCAACTCCGTTTATGAAAGGGAAACAAACACTAGCTCGCCTTACAAGAAACACACTCTGCTTTTGAGAAAAGAGCCCTCTCCTACTCTACTCTGTTTCCTATAGGGCCAGAACATTGAGCTTTTCAGAACAAAAGAACTGTGCTTCCTAAACATTTGGGCCATATCTATTTAAACTCTGCTTAGGAAACTGATAAGAACTGTAGCTTCTCTTCAGTCCAATACACTGTGCTTGCTGGAAACAGATGCGAGTGCTATTTGCACTTTGTATGGCAATGGGAGCGCAATAATGACTTCACTTACCAGAAAACAACTCTGGCTCATAGGACCAGAAACTGCATGTGATTCATCTCCATTCATCAATGGGAAACAAACACTAGATCGCCTTACAAGAAACTCACTTTGCTATTTTGAAAAGAGCACTCTTCTACTCTGTTTCCTATAGATCCAGAAAGTGAACTTTTCAGAACAAATGATCTGTGCTTCTTAAACAAATGGGCCATACCTAGTTCAACTCTACTTAGGAAACTGACATGAACAGTAGCTTCTCTTCAGTCCAATGCACTGTACTTGCTGGGAACAGATGCGAGTGCTACTTTCAGTGTATAGGGCAATGAGAGCTCAATAGTGACTTTTCTTACCAGAAAACAAATCTTGTTAGTAGTATCAGAAACTGCATGTGATTCAACTCGTTTATGAATGTTGAACAAACACAAGGTCATGTGGTGGTATATTATTTGTACTGAAATGTGATTTTAATTGTATGTTAATATATAAAATTGCCTGGTGGTCAGAGCTATTACAGCCATAGCAATTGCGTTGTGGTGGCGGCACTTGGCTTTAAGGACCTAGAGAGCGGTACATCCAGGCAGTGACAAGGCAGTCACGTGTTTAGGTTACAACCAATGGGAAGGCAGAACAGCTAGACTATATAAAGACATACACTTCGGAAGTAGGTCCTTTTCAGAGAGCTCTCTTGACTGAAAAGGATCACTGAAGCAGGAAGGGTGAGGCTCTTAGCTCTGACCTCTTGGCTTTCTTCTCTGAATCGGCTCTGTGTATCTTATTTAATAAGACGTTTGGATACATCTTCATTTGGCGCCCAACCTGATAAGTATCCATTAAAAACCACTTAACTTGGCTTGGCGGCAGGTCCGGTTTCCTCCCAGGGCGCCAGGCAGGTCTTGTTTCCCTCCAGGGCGGCCGGCTCCCTAGCCCGGGCCCACGTCGGCTTGGCCTCAGGCCGGACTAACCTTGAACTACTTGCTTAAAGCCATTGCTACTAACCACTCAGGCCTTCCCTGCCGAATATGGTCCCTGCCTGTAAAGCCAACGCACATGGTTGGAGCTTAAGGTAGCCAGAGCCAAGGCTTGACTAAGCTCAAGCAGGAACACGTGGCAGAACTTGCGGCTATGATTCTTGCATGCTCTCTCTCTCTCTCTCTCTCTCTCTCTCTCTCTCTCTCTCTCTCTGGACTCACACCTTGGACACTAGGTGGCTGTTTTGAGATTCCCTCGGATTGGTACTGTTCTATGACGGACTTGGTAAGTCACTTAACATATTAGATATTTTAAAGGAAACTATTTAAAAAATTTTTTTCCACATTAAAAAAAATGGGTTTTCTGTGCACATTGGAAGAAAATTTGGCTTTGTTTGCAATTTTAGACAGTCTGACAATGGAATAGCTATATGAGAAGATTAATGTTGATTGAATTATGCATTTTATTACTATGCTTATCCTCATTTTACTATTTAAAAAGATAGTCAATTTAAGTGCCATGGTGACAGCTTTAGAAAAACTTGTTAAACCTGTAAAAACTCAGACAGAAGAAACTAACAGTGAAGTTGCTTCAAGATTGGATCATAGGGTTACAGAAAGAAAGCCTGTTTTCACACAGTCACCCTTAGTTTGTCCAGTAACCGTACAGTAGTTGCCTGATCAAATGACTACACAAAATATTTGGGCTCTAATTGAAATGTTAGGTTTACGAAGGTTTAAGGAGGCAACATTATCTTATGGCATGCATTCCCCATATGTAAAGCAAAGGTTAAACTCTTGGTCAACAAACAATAGGATTGTACCACAGGACTGGCAGGAGCTGGCACAAGCTGTTCTTGAATCCAGTCAAAGGCTTCAGTGGCTAACTTGGTTCAAGGATAAAGCTAAAAACATAGATAAACTGTGGAGGGATGAAGGAATACAAGTCTGCCAGGATCAGCTTATTGGAGAAGGTCAATATGCTTCAGCACAAACACAATGTTTATATGATGTCCAAACCCTAATTTTATGTCGAACAGCAGCCTTGAATGCATGGCATAGAGTTGAGGAACCAGGAAAAAAACTGAGTCATTTACAAAGGTTGTACAAGGCCCAAAAGAAGCTTTCACAGATTTTTTACAAAGACTGGCTTCAACAGCAAAGAGAATGGTCCCAGATTCAGAAGCTAGTAAGATAATAATTGAATCTTTGGTCTTTGAGAATGCAAATGCAGCATGCAAAACAATAATCAGGCTGTTAAAGGCAAGATCTGCACCTTTTGAAGATTGGATTAGAGACACGGTTAATGTTGAAGCTCATGAGCATAATGATACGTGGGTAGGAGAAGCAATTTCAAAAGGTTTGAGGAATATTAGATGTTTTGGATATGGAAAGCAAGGACATTTGAAAAGGGACTGTAAAAACAGGTAATTCCTAGAAACAGTTTCTTCAATGAACAATAGCAACAGAATGCCCCTTCCTTCTGGAGTATGCAAAAGGTGTGGTAAGGGAAAACACTGGACCAACGAATGTAGATCAACAAGGGACAGACAGGGTAATCCTTTGTCTCAGTCTTCGGGAAACTTCCAGTGGGGCCTCATGCAGGCCCCAATAGCAAATCCAGTTCAAACCTTTCCTGCAGTCGTAGAGGAAACCCGTACTCAGAGCAATTAAATAACCAAATGCCTATTGGAATAAGTCATGCTGTTCAGGATGATGAAACAGAGAGAATAGAAAGTTCATGAGAAAACATAAAGAAATTTTTTTGGCAAACTTCTATTAATGAACAAAGACCAAAATTATCGATAAAAATAAATGGTGTTTTGTTGTCTGGTCTGGTAGACACAGGTGCTGACATTACCATAATTTCACCAGAATTTTGGCATCCAACTTGGCCTCTTCATGAGGTGAACGTTCAACTGTTAGGAATTGGGACATTATCTCAGGTGAAACAGAGGGCAAGATGGCTCAGTGTATAGGTCCAGAAGGACAGAGAGTAAAATTGAAACCATACGTAGCTAACATAGCTATGAACCAGTGGGGTCGAGACTTATTGCAACAATGGAATACTCAGATTAACATCCCTCCAATCTCAGAAACAAATCATAAACCAGCACATGTTTCTGAGAGAAATATTAGAAAGCATTATTCTGAGTGGTCACCAGCCATCCATATTATACAAGAACAGGGTACAACAACTGATGATCTTCCAAAGACATCAACAGCTCTACCTTTAAAATGGTTAACAGACAGGCCTGTATGGGTCCAGCAATGGCCTTTAACAACAGAGAAACTCCAGGCTTTAGAAGAGCTGGTAGAAGAACAGTTAAATGCTCAGCATATTGAAGAATCAACCAGCCATTGGAATTTTCCTGTATTTGTTATTAAAAAGAAATCAGGTAAATGGAGAATGGTAACAGACCTTAGAGCAATTAACAAAGTAATTCAGCCAATGGGCTCTCTACAATCTGTAATTCCTTTGCCTACTCTGTTACCAAAAGGATGACCTCTCATAGTTATTGATTTAAAAGTCTGTTTCTTTTCAATACCCTTACAAGAAAAAGACAGAGAAAGATTTGCTTTCACAGTGCCTACTTATAATAATTCTCAACTGGTTAAAAGATTTCAATGGAGGGTCCTCCCACAGGGAATGTTGAATAGCCCAACTCTGTGCCAATATTTTGTACAACAGCCATTGGAAGTGATACGTAAAAAATTTCCTAAATCTATAATTTATCATTATATGGATTATATTTTACTAGCTGACTCAAATGCAGATACTTTTGAAAGAATGTTTGAGGAGGTAAAGAAAATTTTGCCTTGCTGGGGATTACAAATTGCTCCTGAAAAGATACAAAGAGGAGATTCTATTAATTATTTAGGATATAAAATAGAGCTACAAAAAATTAGACCCCAAAAGGTGCAAATTAGGAGAGATAGACTACAGACTCTTAATGACTTTCAAAGATTATTTGGAGATATTTCTCATCTAAGAACTATTGTTGGGGTAAAAAATGATGAACTGCATAATTTGTTCAAAACCTTAGAAGGTGACAAGGACTTAAATAGTCCAAGAGAATTATCACCTGAAGCTGAGAAAGAATTGGCCTTGGTAGAAAAGAAAGTACATGAAGGGCACGTGGATCATATTGATCCAAAGCTGGATTGCATTTTGGTTATTTTACCTTCTAGGCATTCTCCTACAGGAATATTAATGCATAGGGAAGATATTATATTAGAATGGATATTTTTACCAAATAAACCAAATAAAAAATTAAATACTTATGTGGAAAAAATCTCTGACTTGATTTGGAAAATAAAAATTGAGACTTCATCAATTAGCAGGGATAGACCCAGCAGAAATTGTCATACCTTTAACTAAGGAGAACATTGAAAAATTATGGACAGAAAGTGAACCTTGGCAAAGAGCTTGCAGTAATTTTTTGGGAGGAATTAACAGCAAATATCCCAAAAGCGATAGAATTGATCTTATAAAGAGAGCTGATTGGATTTTGCCTCGAATTGTACGGGAAAAGCCCATATCTGGAGTTTGTACATTTTATACAGATGCCAACAAACAAGGAAAGGCAGGTTACAAATCAGAAAATTTAAGTAAAGTGGTTCAAAGTCCTTATAATTCAGTTCAAAAATCAGGATTGTATGCTATTCTGTTGCTATTAATGGATTTTTCAGAACCTCTCAACATAGTAACTGACTCTCAGTATGCTGAAAGAGTAGTATTACATATTGAGACTGCAGAATTTATCCCTGATGCTACAGAATTAACTTCACTATTTATTCAATTACAAGATACAATCAGGAAAAGGAGTCATCCTTTATATATAACTCATATCCGATCCCATACTGGTCTGCCAGGCCCTCTAGCACAAAGCAATGATGAGATTGATAAATTATTGATAGGAAATGTGCTGGAGGCCTCATAATTTTATAAAAAACATCATGTTAATAGTAAAGGTTTTTAAAAGGATTTTTCCATAACCTGGCAACAAGCCAAAGAAATAGTAAAGAAATGCCCTACTTGTTCCTTCTACAATCAAATGCCATTACCAGCAGGATGTAACCCAAAGGGTACTCAAAGGAATGAAATCTGGCAGATGGACGTGTTTCACTTTGCAGAATTTGGAAAACTGAAATATGTACACCACACTATCGATACTAATTCAGGATTTCAGTGGGTAACTGCTTTGAGTTCTGAAAAAGCTGATTCTGTAATCACTCATTTGCTAGAAGTTATGGCCATCATCGGTATACCTGCACAAATCAAAACTGAAAATGCTCCATCATAAGTATCTGTTAAATTGAAACAGTTTTTTGCTTATTAAAATATAAAGCATATTACAGGCATACCACATAATCCTACAGGTCAAGCAGTTATAGAAAGATTGAACAAAACTTTAAAGGATATGCTAAATAAACAGAAAGGGGTAACAAAAACCCCCAGAAATAGACTGCATAATGCTCTATTAACTTTGAATTTTCTTAATGCCAGTGAGAAAGGAACGACAGCTGCAGAGAGACATTGGATAATAGAAAAAACTACAGAATTAAGTCTATATACTTTAAGGATGTGCTGACCTCAGAATGGAAACCAGGGTATGTGTTACATTGGGGACGAGGTTTTGCTTTTGTTTCTACAGGAGAAGATAAGCTGTGGGTACCATCAAAATTGATAAAGGTTCGATTTGAACAAGAGAAACCTCTTAATTAGAGGAGGTGCTAGCTCATCAACCAACATGAACATCCACTTTAAACTAACTTATACCAGTAACACATGCCTTTTCATTAAATCAGATAATAACTTGCCAAAAAGGAACATCCCCAAAATCAGTCTTGGGGAAAAGTTTTTGTTTTTGTCTTTTAGGAGAATGAAGGTTAAGGAATCTGAAGAACACTGGACAAATGAAAAGGGACAAATCAACTATCCCAGGAAGCAGAGTGAAACGGCGTATGGGTATCTAAAAAATTTTATATCTTCCTAAATGTTTGTTTTTGCTTTTCTCTAAAGATTTAACACTATTGGTCTTCTAATAGTCCCAGTCCAATTAAAATTTAAAGCTGACTTTGGAGTTGGAGAATGGCTCTCTCCTTCTTTAAACTCAAGCATGTTGTTAAAAGGAAAATGCAAACTCCCTGTATCATGCCAGAATAAAAAAGCCATCTTCTGCTATGAGACAAGAGAAAAGCCAAATTAATTAAGGGACTATTCTATTACTAATCTCAACTCTTTGATTCTATTCTGATTCTTTAAACTTTTCTTAAAGTGTAAATTTTATATCAAAGTATACAAATTTAATATATATAGATATATATACATTTTAAACTTTGTTAAGATATGAATGGTCATATAGAGTACTAATTAATTCTAGAAAAAAGGCTTCAATTAGCTGCATATATATGTCTTTGTGTTCGAGTCTCTTATCAGTTTTCTGCAGGAAATCATGGCCAGGCCTAACATCAACTGCTGCTTTTGAGAAAAGGGCACTATTCTACTCTACTGTGTTTCCTATAGGGCCAGAACAGTGAGTTTTCTCAGAACAAAAGAACTGTGCTTCCTACACATGTGGGCCATATCTATTTCAACTCTCCTTAGGAAACTGACAAGAACAGTAGCTTCTCTTCAGTCCAATACACTGTACTTGCTGGGAAAAGACGCGAGTGCTGTTTGTACTGGGTATGGCAATGGGAGCACAATAGTAACTTTCCTTCCCAGAATAAAACTCTTGTTCATAGGATCAGAAACTGCATGTAATTCAACTCCGTTTATGAATGGGAAACAAAGACTAGCTCGCCTTTTATGAAACACACTCTGCTTTTAAGAAAAGAGCACTCTTCTACTCTACTGTGTTTCCTATAGGGCCAGAAGAGTGAGCTAGCTCAAAACAAAAGTTTCTACACACAAAGGCCATATCTAGTTGAACTCTGCTTAGGAAACTGACAAGAAGAGTAACTTCTCTTCAGTCCAATACAGTGTACTTGCTGGGAACAGATGCGAGTGCTATTTGCACTCTGTATGGCAATGGGAACGCAACAGTGACTTTCCTTACCAGAAAACAACTCTTGCTCGCAGGACCAGAAACTGCATGTGATGCAACTCTGTTTATGAATGGGAAACAAACACTGGCTCACCTTACAAGAAACACAATCTGCTTTTGACAAAAGAGCACTCTTCTACTCTACTGTGTTTCTATAGGGCCAGAACAGTTAGCTTGCTCAGAGCAAAAGACCTGTCAATCCTACACACACGAGACTTATCTAGTTCAACTCTGCTTAGGAAACTGACAAGAACAGGAACTTCTCTTCAGTCCTATACACTGTACTTGCTGGGAATAGACGCAGGTGCTATTTGCACTATGTATGACATTGGGAGGACATTAGTGACTTTTCTTATCAGAAAACAATTCTTGCTCATTGGACCAGAAACTGCATGTGATTCAACTCCGTTTATGAATGGAAAACAAACACTAGATTGCTTTAAAAGAACCACACTCTGCTTTTGAAAAGAAAGCACTCTTCTACTGTACTGTGATTCTTTAGGGCTCATAGAGTGAGCTTGCTCAGAAGAAAATAACTATGCTTCCTACACACACAGGCCATATCTAGTTCAACTCTGCTTAGGAAACTGACAAGAACACTGGATTCTCTTAAGTCCAAAACACTGTACTTGCTGGGAACAAACACATGTGCTATTTGCATGTGTATGGCAATGGGAGCA
Source organism: Peromyscus eremicus (assembly GCF_949786415.1). NCBI lineage: Eukaryota > Metazoa > Chordata > Mammalia > Rodentia > Cricetidae > Peromyscus > Peromyscus eremicus. Next base: position 43,846 of record NW_026736940.1, on the reverse strand, counting down.
CAATAGTGACTTTACTTACCAGAAAAAAACTCTTGCTCGCAGGACCAGAAACTGCATGAGATTCAACTCTGTTTATGAATGGGAAACAAACACTAGCTCGCCTATACAAGATACACACTCTGCTTTAGGGGAAAAGACAACTAATCTACTCTACTGTGTTTCCTATAGGGCCAGAAGAGTGAGCTTGCTCAGAGCAAAAGAACTGTCAATCCTACACACACGGGCCATATCTAGTTCAACTCTGCTTAGGAAACTGACAAAAAAAGGAGCTTTTCTTCAGTCCCATACACTGTACTTGCTGGGAATAGACGCAGGTGCTATTTGTACTGTGTATGTCATTGGGGCACATTAGTGACATTTCTTATCAGAAAACAATTCTTGCTCGTTGGACCAGAAACTGCATGTGATTCAACTCTGTTTATGAATGGGAAACAAACACTAGATTGCCTTACAAGACCCACACTCTGCTTTTGAAAAGAGAGCACACTTCTACTGTTTTGTGATTCCAATACGACTCAAAGAGTGAGCTTGCTCAGAACAAAAGAACTGTGTTTCCTACACACATGGGCCATATCTAGTTCAAATCTGCTTAGAATCTGACAAAAATAGTAGCTTCTCTTCAGTCCAATACACTGTACATGCTGGGAACAGACGCGAGTGCTGTTTGCACTGTGTATGGCAATGGGAGCGTATTAGTGACTGTTCTTACCAGAAAACAACTCTTGCTCGTAGGACCAGAAAATGCATGTTATTCAACTCCGTTTATGAATAGGAAACAAACACTAGCTCGCCTTACAAGAAACACACTGTGCTTTTGAGAAAAGAACATTCTTCTATTCTACTGTGTTTCCATAGGGTCAGAACAGTTAGCTTGCTCAGAACAAAACAACTGTGCATCCTACAGAAAAGGGCCATGTCTAGGTCAACTCTGCTTAGGAAACTGATGAAAAAAAGTACCTTCTCTTCAGTCCCATACACTGTAATTGGTGGAAATAGACGTGAGTGATATTTGTACTGTGTATGACAATGGGAGCACAATAGTGACTTTCCTTACAAGAAAACAACTCTTGCTCATAGGACCAGAAACTGCACGTGATTCAACTCTGTTTATGAATGGGAAACAAACACTAGCTCGCCTTACAAGAAACACACTCTTCTTTTAAGAAAAGGGCACTCTTCTACTCTACTGTGTTTTCTATAGGGCCAGAACAGTGAGCTTGCTCAGAAACAAAGAACTGTGCCTCCTACACACACGAGCCATATCTAGTTCAACTATGCTTAGGACACTGACAAGAACATTAGCTTCTCTTCAGTCTAATACACTGTACTTGCTGGGAATAGACTCGAATGCTATTTGCACTGTATATGGCAATGGGAGCACAAGAGTGACGATCCTTATCAGAAAACAACTCGTGCTAGTTGGGCCAGAAACTGAATGTGACTCAACTCTGTTTATAAATGGGAAATAAACACTAACTTGCCTTACAAGAAACACATTCTGCTTTTGAGAAAAGAGCACTCTTCTACTCTGCTGTGTTTCCTATGGGGCCAAAAGAGTGAGCTTGCTCAGAACAAAAGAACTGTGTTTCCTACAAACACGGGCCATATCTAGTTCAACTCTGGTCAGGAAACTGATTTGAACAGTAGCTTCTCTTCAGTTCCATACACTGTACTTGGTGGAAATAGACATGAGTGCTATTTGCACTGTGTTTGGCAATGGGAGGGCATTAGTGACATTCCTTACCAGAAAACAACTCTTGCGTGTAGGACCAGAAACTGCATGTGATTCAACTCCGTTTATGAATGGGAATCAAACACTAGCTCGTCTTAGAAGAAACACACTCTGTTTTGAGAAAAGAGCACTTTTCTACTCTACAGAGTTTCCTATAGGGCCAGAACAGTGAGCTTGCTCAGGACAAAACAACTGTTCTTCCTACACACACGGGTTATATCTAGGTCAACTCTGCTTAGGAAACTGACAAGAACAGTCTCTGAAGCCCAATACACTGTATTTGCTGGGAAGAGACATGAGTGTTATTTGTACTGTGTATGACAATAGGGCACAATAGTGACTTTCCTTACCAGAAAACATCTCTTGCTGGTAGGACCTGAAACTGCATGTGATTCAACTCCATTTATGAATGGGAATCAAACACTAGCTCGGTTAAAAGAAACACACTCTGCTTTTGAGAAAAGAGTACTCTTCTACTCTACTGTGTTTCCTATAGGGCCAGAAGTGTGAGCTTGCTCCGAACAAAAGAACTGTGCTTCCTACACACATGGGCCATATCTAGTTAAACTCGGCTTAGAAACTGACAAGAACAGTAGCTTCTCTTCAGTCCAATACACTGTACATGCTGGGAAAAGACACGTGTGCTATTTGCACTGTGTATGGCAATGGGAGACCATTGTGAATTTCCTTACCAGAAAACAACTCTTGCTCATAGGACCAGAAACTGCATGTGATTCAACTTCTTTCATGAATGGAAATCAAACACTAGATCGGTTAAAAGAAACACACTCTGTTTTTGAGAAAAGAGCACTTTTCTACTCTACTGTGTTTCCTATAGGGCAAGAACAGTTAGCTTGCTCAAAGCAAAAGAGCTGTGCTTACAGAACACTCGGACCTTATCTAGTCCAACTCTGCTTAGTAACCTGACAAGAACAGTAGATTCTCTTCGGTTCCATACACTGTCCTTGCTCGCAATACACACAAGTGCTATTTGCACTGTGTATGGAAATGGGAGCACAATAGTAACTTTCCTTACCAGAAAACAACTCTTGCTCGTAGGACCAGAAACTGCATATGATTCAACTCCGTTTATGAATGGGAAACAAACACTAGCTTGCCTTACAAGAAACACACTCTGCTTTTGAGAAAAGAGCACTCTTCTTCTCTACTGTGTATCCTATAAAACCAGAAGAGTGATTTTTCTCAGAAAAAAAGAACTGTGCTTTCTACACACACAGTCCATATATAGTTCAACTGTGGTTAGGAAACTGAGAAGAACAGTAGCTTCTCTTCAGTCCAGTACACTGTACTTGCTGGGAATAAACGTGAGTGCTGTTTGCACTGTATATGGCAATGGGAGGGCAATTGTGACTTTCCTTACCACAAAAAAACACTTGCTCTTAGGACAAGAAACTGCATATGATTCAACTCTATTTATGAATGAAAACAAACAGGACTCGCCTTACAAGAAACACACTCTTCTTTAGAGAAAAGAGCACTCTTCTACTCTACTGTGTTTCCTTGTGTCCAGAATAGTTAGCTTGCTCAGAGCAAAAGAACTGTGCTTCCTACACAAACAGACCATATGTAATTCAACTCTGTTTAGGAAACTGACAAGAACTGTGGCTTCTCTTCAGTCTCATACACTGTACTTGCAGGGAAGAGAAGCTAGTGCTATTTGTACTGTGTATGGCAGTGGGAGCACAATAGTGAATTTCCTTACCAGAAAACAACTCTTTCTCATAGGACAAGAAACTGCATGTGATTCCACTCTGTTTAAGAATGGGAAACAAAACTAGCTTGCCGTACAAGAAACACACTCAGATTTTTAAAAAAGAGTAATCTTCTACTCTACTGTGTTTCCTACAGGGCCAGAAGAGTGAGCTAGCTCAGAACAAAATAACTGTGCTTCCTACACACATGGGCCATATCTTGCTCAACTCTGCTTAGAAACTGACAAGAACAGTAGTTTCTCTTCAGTCCAATACACTGTACATGTTGGGAAAAGATGCCAGTGCCATTTGCACTGTGTATTACAATGGGAGCGCAATAGTGACTTTCCTTACCAGAAAACAACTCTTGCTCATAGGACCAGAAACTACATGTGATTAAACTCTGTTTATGAATGGGAAACAAACACTAGCTCGCTTACAAGAAACACACACTGCTTTTGAGAAAAGACCACTCAACTACTCTACTGTGTTTCCTATATGGCCAGAACAGTGAGCTTGCTCAGAACAAAAGAAATGTGCTTCCTACACACACGGGGCATATCTAGTTCAACTCTGCTTAGGAAACTGACAAGAACAGTAGCTTCTCTTCAGTCCAATACACTGTACTTGCTAAGAACAGATGCGAGAGCTATTTGCACTGTGTATAGCAATGGGAGCACAATAGTTTATTTCCTTACTAGAAAACCACTCTTGCTCGTAGGACAAGAAACTGCATGTGATTCAAACCCCTTTATGAATGGCAAACAATCACTAGCCTGCCTTAAAAGAAATACACGCTGCTTTTCAGAAAAGAGCATATTCTACTCTACTGGGTTTCTACAGGGCCAGAACAGTGAGCTTGCTCAGAACAAAAGAAATGTGCTTCCTACACACACGTGCTATATCTAGTTCAAGACTGCTTAGGAAGCTGAAAAGAACAGTAGCTTCTCTTCAGTCCAATACACTGTACTTGCTGAGAACAGATGCGAGAGCTACTTGCACTGTGTATGGCAATGGGAGCACAATAGTGACTTTACTTACCAGAAAACAACTCTTACTGGTAGAACCAGAAACTGCATGTGATTCATCTCCATTTATGAATGGGAAACAAACACTAGTACGCCATACAAGAAACACACTCTTCTTTTGAGAAAACAGCACTCTTCACCCCTACTGTGTTTCCTATAAAGTCAGAACAATGAGCATGCTCAAACGTAAAGAACTGTTCTTCCTACACACACAGATCATATCTAGTTCAACTCTGCTTAGGCAACTAACCAGAACAGTAGCTTCCCTTCAGTCCAATACACTGTACTTGCTGGGAACAGATGCGACTTCTATTTGCACTGTGTATGGCAATAGGAGATCAATTGTGTCTTTCCTTACAAGAAAAAACTCTTGCTCGTAGGATCAGAAACTGCATGTGATTCAACTCCGCTTATGAATGGCAAACAAACACTAGGTCGCCTAATAAGACACACTCTGCTTTTGAGAATAGAGATCTCTTCTACTCTACTCTGTTTCCTATAGGGCCAGAACCGTAAGCTTGCTCAGAACAAAAGAACGGAGCTTCCTACACACACAGGCCATATCTAGTTCAACTCTACATAGGAAACTGACAAGAACAGTAGCTTCTCTTCAGTCCAATACACTGCACTTGCTGGGAACAGACGCGAGTTGCAATTTGCACTGTATATGGCAAGGGGGGCATAATCGTGACTTTCTTTACCAGAAAACAACTCTTGCCCATAGGACAGAAACTGCATGTGATTCAACTCCGTTTATGAATGTGAAACAAACACTAGCTAGCCTTGCAAGAAAAACACTCTGCTTTTGAGAAAAGAGCATTCTTCTACTCTACTGTGTTTCCTATAGGGCCAGAATAGTGAGTTTGCTCAGAAAAAAAGAACTGTGCTTCCCACACACACGAGCCTTATCTAGTTCAACTCTGTTTAGGAAACTGACAAGAATAGTAGTTTTCTTCAGTCCAATACACTGTATTTGATGGGAACAGACGGGAGTGCTATTTGCACTGTATATGGCAATTGGAGCGTAATACTGACTTTTCTTACCAGAAAACAACTTTTGCTCATACAACCAGAAACTGCATGTGATTCAACTCCCTTTATGAATGGCAAACAAACACTAGATTGCCTTAAAAGAACCACACTCTGCTTTCACAAAGAAAGCACTCTTCTACTGTACTGTGATTCCTATATGACCCGAAGAGTGAGCTTGCTCAGAAGAATATAACTATGCTTCCTACACACACGGGCCATATCTAGTTCAACTCTGCTTAGGAAACTGACAAGAACAGTGGCTTCTCTTAAGTCCAAAACACTGTACTTGCTGGGAACAGATACGTGTGCTATTTGCACTGTGTATGGCAATGGGAGCACAATAGTGACTTTACTTACCAGAAAACAACCCTTGCTCGTAGGACCAGAAACTGCATATGATTCAACTCTGTTTATGAATGGGAAACAAACACTAGCTTGCCTATACAAGATACACACTCTTCTTTTGAGAAAAAAGCACTAATCTACTCTACTGTTTTTCCCATAGGGACAGAAGAGTGAACATGCTCAGAAAATAAAAACTGTGCTTCCACCACACATGGGCCATATCTAGTTCAACTCTGCTTAGAAACTGACAAGAACAGTAGCTTCCCTTCAGTCCAATACACCGTACTTGCTGAGAACAGACGCGAGTGCTATTGCCACTGCATAAGGCAATAGGAATGCAATAGTGACTTTCTTTACCAGTAAACACCTCTTGCTCGTAGTCACAGAAACTGCATGTGATTCAACTCTGTTTATGAATGGGAAACACACGCTAGCTCACTTTAGTAGAAACACAATCTGCTTTTGAGAAAAGAGCACTAGTCTACCCCATTTTTTTTTTTTTTTTTTTTTTTTTACGGCCAGAACAGTGATCTGGCTGAGAAAAAAAAGAATGTGCTTCCTACACAAACAGCCCATATCCAGTCCAACTCTGCTTAGGAAACTGACAAGAACAGTAGCTTTTATTCAGTCTAATAACTGTACTTGTTTTAACAGACGGGAGTCCTATTTGCCCTGTGTATGGCAATGGGAGCGTAATTGTGACTTTCCTTATGTGAAAACAACTCTTGCTCGTTGGACCAGAAACTGCATGTGATTCAACTCCGTTTATGAATGAGAAACAAACACTGGCTTGCCTTCCAAGAAACACACTCTGCATTTGAGAAAAGAGCACAAATCTACTCTACTGTGTTTCCTATAGGGCCAGAAGAGTGAGCTTGCTCAGAGCAAAAGAACTATCAATCCTACACACACGGGCCATATCTAGTTCAACTCGGCTTAGGAAACTGACAAAAAGAGGAGCTTCTCTTCAGTCCCATACACTGTACTTGCTGGAAATAGACGCAGGTGCTAAATGCACTGTGTATGGCATTGGGAGCACAGTAGTGACTCTTCTTATCAGAAAACAACTCTAGCATAAGGTGTCTTCAGTGTTTTTGATCTTAGCCATTCTGACAGGCGTAAGGTGGTATCTCAGAGTTGTTTTGATTTGCATTTCCCTGATGATTAGGGATGTTGAGCAATTCCTTAAATGTCTTTCAGCCATTTGAGTTTCCTCTGTTGAGAATTCTCTGTTTAGTTCTATAGCCCATTTCTTAATTGGACTGTTGGGCATTTTGATGTCTAATTTCTTGAGTTCCTTATATATTCTGGATATCAGTCCTCTGTCAGATGTGGGATTGGTGAAGATCTTTTCCCATTCTGTAGGCTGTCGCTTTGCTTTGTTGACCGTATCCTTTGCCCTACAAAAGCTTCTCAGTTTCAAGAGGTCCCATTGATTGATTGTTTCTCTCAGTGTCTGTGCTACTGGTGTTCTATTTAGAAAGTGGTCTCCTATGCCAATGCATTCAAGACTACTTCCTACTTTCTCTTCTAGCAGGTTCAGAGTAGCTGGATTTATGTTGAGGTCCTTGATCCACTTCGACTTAAGTTTTGTGCACGGTGATAGATATGGATCTATTTGCAGCCTTCTACATGTTGATATCCAGTTTTGCCAGCACCATTTGTTGAAGATGCTTTTTTTTTCCATTGTGCACTTTTGGCTTCTTTGTCAAAAATTATATGTTCATAGGTGTGTGGATTAATGTCAGGGTCTTCAATTCGATTCCATTGGTCCACATGTCGGTTTTTATACCAGTACCAAGCTGTTTTTATTACTGTAGCTCTGTAGTACAGCTTGAAGTCAGGGATCGTGATGCCTCCAGGGGTTGTTTTATTGTACAGGATTCTTTTGGCTATCCTGGGTTTTATGTTTTTCCATATGAAGTTGAGTATTATTCTTTCCAGGTCTGTGAAGAATTGTGTTGGTATTTTGATGGGTATTGCATTGAATCTGTAGATTGCTTTTGGTAAGATTGCCATTTTTACTATGTTAGTTCTGCCTATCCATGAGCATGGGAGATCTTTCCATTTCTGACATCTTCTTCAATTTCTTTTTTCAGGCATATACCCAAGGAATGCTCAATCATACCACAAGAGCACTTGTTCAGCTATGTTCATATCAGCATTGTTTGTAATAGCCAGAACATGGAAACAACCTAGATGCCCTTCAACTGAAGAATGGATAAACAAAATGTGGTACATATACACAATGGAATACTACTCAGCAGAGAAAAACAATGACATCATGAGGTTTGCAGACAAATGGATGGATCTAGAAAAAATCATCCTGAGTGAGGTATCCCAGACTCAGAAAGACAAACATGGTATGTACTCACTCATAACAGGATACTAGATGTGGAACAAGGATGACTGGACTGCTACTCACATCACCAGGCAGGCTACCTGAAAAACAGGACCCCAAGAAAGACACAGGGATCGCCCAATGACAGAGAAATGGAATGAGATCTACATGAACAGCCTGGACATGAGTGGGGGTAGTGAAGGGCGAGGGTCGAGGGAAAGAGAGCTTGGGTGAGTGGGAGATCCCAGCTGGATCAACAACAGAGAGGGAGAACAAGGAATAGGAGACCATGGTAAATGAAGACCACATGAGAATAGGAAGAAACAAAGTGCTAGAGAGGCCCACAGAAATCCACAAAGATACCCCCACAACAGACTGCTGGCAATGGTCGAGAGACAGTCCGAACTGACCTACTCTGGTGATGGGATGGCCAAACACCCTAATTGTCGTGCTAGAAACCTCATCCAACTACTGAGGGATCTGGATGCAGAGATCCATGACTAGGCCCCAGGTGGATCTCTGGGAGTCCAATTAACGAGAATGAGGAGGGTTTATATGAGCGAGAATTGTTGAGACCAAGGTCGGATAAAGCACAGAGACAAATAGCCAAACAAACGGAAACACATGAAATATGAACCAATGGCTGAGGGGTCACCAACTGGATCAGGCCCTCTGAGTGGGTGAGACAGTTGATTGGCCTGATCTGTTTGGGAGGCATCCAGGCAGTGGGACCGGGTCCTGTGCTCACTGCATGAGTCGGCTGTTTGAAACCTGGGGCCTATGCAGGGTCCCTTGGCTCGGCCTGGGAGGAGGGGACTGGACATACCTGGACTGAGTCCACCAGGTTGATCTCAGTCTGTGGGGAAGGCTTTGCCCTGGAGGAGATTGGAATGGGGGGCGGGCTGGGGGGAAGGTGAGGGAGGGGAGGGGGAAGAACAAGGGAAACTGTGGCTGATATGTAGAACTGAATTGTATTGCAAAATAAAAATTTTAAAAAAAAATTTTAAAAAAAAGAAAAAAAAAAAAGAAAACAACTCTTACTCATTGGACCAGAAAGTGCATGTGATTCAACTCCGTTTATGAGTGGAAAACAAACACTAGATTGCCTTACAACACCCACACTCTGCTTTTGAAAAGAGAGCACTCTTCTACTGTTTTGTGATTCCAATAGGACTTAAAGAGTCAGCTTACTCAGAACAAAAGAACTGTGTTTCCTACACACATGGGCAATATCTAGTTCAACACTGCTTAGAATCTGACAAAAATAGTAGCTTCTCTTAAGTCCAATACACTGTACATGCTGGAAACATACGCGAGTGCTATTTGCACTGTGTATGGCAATAAGAGTGCAATAGTGACTTTTCTTACTAGAAAACCACTCTTGCTTATAGGAGAAGAAACTGCATTCAAATCCATTTATGAATGGGAAACAAACACTAGCGCGACTTACAAGAAACACAATATGCTTGTGAGAAAAGAGCACTCTTCTACTCTACTGTGTTTCCTATATGGCCAGAAGTGTGAGCTTGCTCATAACAAAAGATGTGTGCTTCCTACACATACGGGCCATATCTAGTTCAACTCTGCTTAGGAAACTGACAAGAATAGTGGCTTCTCTTCAGTCCAACACACTGTACTTGCTGGGAACAGACAGTAGTGCTATTTGCACTGTGAATGACAAAGGGAGCACAATAGTGACTTTCCTTACCAGAAACCAACTCTTGCTAGTAGGACCAGAAAATGCATGTGATTCAACTTCGTTTATGAATGGGAAAAAAACACTAGCTCCACTTACAAGAAACGCACTATTCTTGTGACAAAAGAGCACTCTTCTGCTCTACTTTGTTTCCTATATGGCTAGAACAGTGAGCTTGCTCAGAACAAAATATCTGTGCTTCCTACACACAAGGGCCATATCTAGTTTACCTCTGCTTAGGAAACTGACAAGAACAGTAGCTTCTCTTCAGTCCAGTACACTGTACTTGCTGGGAATAGACGTGAGTGCTATTTGCACTGAATATGGCAAAGAACACAATAGTGACTTTCTTTACCAGAAAGCAACTTTTTCTCCTAGGACCAGAAACTACATGTGATTCAACTCCGTTTAAGAATGGAAAACAAACACTAGATTTCCTTAAAAGAACCACACTCTGCTTTTGAAAAGAGAACACTCTTCTACTGTACTGTGATTCTTATAGTGCCTGAAGAGTGAGCTTGCTCAGAGAAAAAGAACTATGCTTTCTACACACACGGGCCATATCTAGTTCAACTCTGCTTAGGAAACTGACAAGAGCAGTGGCTTCTCTTCAGTCCCATACACTGTACTTGCTGGGAAGAGACACGAGTACTATTTGCACTGTATATGGCAATGGGAGCTCAAAAGTGACTTTCCTTACCAGAAAACAACTCTTGCTCATAGGACCAGAAACTGCATGTGTTTCAACTTCGTTTATGAATGGGAAAAAAAAACCCTAGCTCCACTTACAAGAAACGTACTATTCTTGTGACAAAAGAGCACTCTTCTGCTCTACTTTGTTTCCTATATGGCTAGAACAGTAAGCTTGCTCAGAACAAAATATCTGTGCTTCCTACACACAAGGGCCATATCTAGTTTACCTCTGCTTAGGAAACTGAAAAGAACAGTAGCTTCTCTTCAGTCCAGTACACTGTACTTGCTGGGAAGAGACACGAGTGCTATTTGCACTGAATATGGCAAAAGAACACAATAGTGACTTTCTTTACCAGAAAGCAACTTTTTCTCCTAGGACCAGAAACTGCATGTGATTCAACTCCATTTAAGAATGGAAAACAAACACTAGATTTTCTTAAAAGAACCACACTCTGCTTTTGAAAAGAGAACACTCTTCTACTGTACTGTGATTCTTATAGTGCCTGAAGAGTGAGCTTGCTCAGAGAAAAAGAACTATGCTTTCTACACACACGGGCCATATCTAGTTCAACTCTGCTTAGGAAACTGACAATAACAGTGGCTTCTCTTCAGTTCCATACACTGTACTTGCTGGGAAGAGACAGGAGTACTATTTGCACTGTATATGGCAATGGGAGCTCAAAAGTGACTTTCCTTACCAGAAAACAACTCTTGCTCATAGGACGAGAAACTGCATGTGTTTCAACTCTGTTTATGAATAGGAAACAAACACTAGCTCGCCTTACAAGAAACACACTCTTCTTTTAAGAAAAGGGCACTCTTCTACTCTTCTGTGTTTTCTATAGGGCCAGAACAGTGAGCTTGCTCAGAACAAAAGAACTGTGCCTCCTACACACACAAGCCTTTTCTAGTTCAACTCTGCTTAGGACACTAAGAAGAACATTAGCTTCTCTTCAGTCCCATACACTGTACTTGGTAGAAATAGACGTGAGTGCTATTTGCACTGTGTATGGCAATGGGAACACAAGAGTGACGTTCCTTATCAGAAAACAACTCGTGCTAGTTGGGCCAGAAACTGAATGTGATTCAACTTCGTTTATGAATGGGAAATAAACACTAACTTGCCTTACAAGAAACACACTCTGCTTTTGAGAAAAGAGCACTCTTCTCCTCTGCTGTGTTTCCTATGGGGCCAGAAGAGTGAGCTTGCTCAGAACAAAAGAACTGTGTTTCCTACAATCACGGGCCATATGTAGTTCAACTCTGCGCAGGAAACTGACTGGAACAGTAGCTTCACTTCAATCCCATACACTGTACTTGCTGGTAACAGACGTGAGTGCTATTTGCAGTGTGTATGGCAATGGGAACGCATTAGTGACTTTCCTTACCAGAAAACAACTCTTGCGTGTAGGACCAGAAACTGCATGTGATTCAACTCCATTTATGAATGGGAATCAAATATTAGCTCGCCTTACAAAAAACACACTCTGTTTTTGAGAAAAGAGCACTTTTCTACTCTACTGTGTTTCCTACAGGGCCAGAACAGTGAGCTTGCTCAGAACAAAACAACTGTGCTTCCTACACACAGGTTACATCTAGGTCGACTCTGCTTAGGAAACTGACAAGATCAGTGGCTTTTCTGCAGTCCAATACATTGTATTTGCTGGGAAGAGACATGAGTGTTATTTGTACTGTGTATGACAATAGGGCACAATAGTGACTTTCCTTACCAGAAAACATCTCTTGCTGGTAGGACCAGAAACTGCATGTGATTCAACTCTATTTTTGAATGGGAAACAAACAGGAGCTCGCCTTACAAGAAACACACTATTCTTTTGAAAAAAGAGCACTCTTCTACTCTACTGTGTTTCCATATGTCCAGAATAGGTAGCTTTCTCAGAGCAAAAGAATTGTGCTTTCTACACACACGGACCATATGTAGTTCAACTCTGCTTAGGAAACTGACAAGAACTGTGCTTACTCTTCAGTCTCATTCAAGGTTCTTGTGGGGAAGAGAAGCGAATGCTATTTGTACTGTGCATGGTAATGAAGCAGAATAGTGAATTGCCTTACCAGAAGACAACTCTTTCTCATAGGACCAGAAACTGCATGTGATTCAACTCTGTTTAAGAATGGAAAACAAACACTAGCTGGCCTTACAAGAAACACACTCAGCTTTTGAAAAAAGAGTAATCTTCTACTCTACTGTGTTTCCTATAGGGCCTGAAGAGTAAGCTTGCTCAGAACAAAAGAACTGTGCTTCCTACACACATGTGCCATATCTAGTTAAACTCTGCTCAGAAACTGACAAGAACAGTAGCTTCTCTTCAGTCCAATACAATGTACATGCTGGGAAAAGATGCAAGTGCTATTTGCACTGTGTATTACAATGGGAGCACAATAGTGACTTTCCTTACCAAAAAACAAATCTTACTTGTAGAACCAGAAACTACACGTGATTCAACTCCGTTTATGAATGGGAAACAAATACTAGCTCGCATTGCTAGAAACATACTCTGCTTTTGATAAAAGAGTTCACTTCTATTCTACTCTGTTTCATAGAGGGCCAGAACAGTGAGCTTGCTCAGAACAAAAGAACTGTGCTTCCTAAACACAAGGGCCATATCTCGTTCAACTGTGCTTAGAAAACTGACAAGAACAGTAGCTTCTCTTCAGTACAATACACAGTATTTGCTGGGAACAGATGCGAGAGCTATTTGCACTGTGTTTGGCAATGGGAGCACAATAGTTTCTTTCCTTACCAGAAAACAACTCTTGCTCGTAGGACCAGAAACTGCATGTGATTCAAATACCTTTATGAATGGCAAACAAACACTAGCTCGCCTTACAAGAAATACACTCTGCTTTTGAGAAAAGAGCATATTCTACTTTACTGGGTTTCCACAGTGCCAGAACAGTGAGCATGCTCAGAACAAAAAAAATGTGCTTCCTACACACACATGCTATATCTAGTTCAAGACTGCATAGGAAGCTGAAAAGAACAGTAGCTTCTCTTCAGTCTAATATACTGTACTTGCTGAGAACAGATGCGAGAGCTACTAGCACTGTGTATGGCATTGGGAACACAATAGTGACTTTACTTACCAGAAAAAAACTCTTACTGGTAGAACCAGAAACTGCATGTGATTCATCTCCGTTTATGAATGGGAAACAAACACTAGAACGTCATACAAGAAACAAACTCTTCTTTTGAGAAAAGAGCACTCTTCACCCATATTGTGTTTCCCATAGGGCCAGAACATTGAGCGTGCTCAGAGTTAAAGAACAGTTCTTCCTACACACACAGATCATATCTAGTTCAACTCTGATCAGGCAACGGACCAGAACAGTAACTTCTCTTCAATCCAATACACTGTACTTGCTGGGAACAGATGCGAGTGCTATTTGCACTGTGTATGGCAATAGGAAATAAACTGTGACTTTCCTTACAAGAAAACAATTTTTGCTTGTAGGACCAGAAACTGCATGCAATTCAACTCCGCTTAAGAATGGGAAACAAACACTAGGTCGCCTAATAAAAACACACTCTGCTTTTGAGAATAGAGAACTCTTCTACTCTACTCTGTTTCCTATAGTGCCAGAACAGTGAGCTTGCTCAGAACAAAAGAACGGTGCTTCCTACACACACAGGCCATATCTAGTTCAACTCTGTTTAGGAAACTGACAAGAACAATAGCTTCTCTTCAGTCCAATACACTGCACTTCCTGGGAACAGACGCAATTGCTATTTGCATTGTATATGGCAATGGGAGCGCAGTAGTGACTTTTCTCACCAGAAAAAAACTCGTGCTCCTAGGACCAGAAACTGCATGTGATTCAACTCCGTTTATGAATGGGAAACAAACAGTAGCTCGCCTTACAAAAAAACAATCTGCTTTTGAGAAAAGAGCAATGTTCTACTCTAGTGTGTTTCCTATAGGACCTGAACAGTGATATTACACAGAACAAAAGAACTGTGGTTCCTACACACATGGTCAATATCTAGTTCAACTCTGCTTAGGAAACTGACAAGATCAGTAGCTTCTCCCCAGTCCAATACACTGTACTTTCTGGGAACAGACGCGAGTGTGAATTGACCTGTGTATAGCAATGGGAGCACAATAGTGACTTTCCTTACCAGAAAACAACTCTATTTCATAGCACCAGCAACTGTGTATGATCCAACTCCGTTTATGAATTACAAACAAACACTATCTCATCTTACAAGAAACAAACTCTGCTTTTGAGAAAAGAGCACTCTTCTATTCTACCGTGTTTCCTATAGGGCCAGAACAATGAGCAGGCTCAGAACAAATGAACTGTGCTTCCTACACACACGGGCCATATCTAGTTCAACTCTGCTTAGGAATCTGACAAGAACAGTAGCCTTTCTTCAGTACAATACACTTTACATGCTGGGAATAGACACGAGTGCTATTTGCACTTTGTATGGCAATGGGAGTGCAATAGTGAGTTTCCTTCCCAGAAAACAACTCTTGCTTCTAGGAACAGAAACTGCACGTGATTCAACTCCGTTTATAAATGGGAAACAAACACTAACTTACCTTACAAGAAACACACTCAGCTTTTGAGAAAAGAGCACTCTTCTACTCTATGGGGTTTCCTATAGTGCCAGAACAGTGAGCTTGCACAGAACAAAAGAAATTTGCTTCCTACACACATGGGCCATATCTAGTTCAACTCTGCTTAGGAAACTGAGAACAGTAGCTTCTCTTCAGTCCAATGCACTGTACTTGCTGAGAAGAGACTTGAGTACCAATTGCACTGAGTATGGCAATGGGAGCACAATTGTGATTTCCTTACCAGAAAAAAACTCTTGCTCGAAGGACAAAAACTCCATGTGATTCAACTCCATATATGAATGGGAAACAAACACTAGCTTGCCTTACAAGAAACATACACTGCTTTTGACAAAAGAGAAATCTTCTACTCTACTGTGTTTCCTAAACAGCCAGAACAGTGAGCTTGCTCACAACAAAATATCTGTGCTTCCAACACACACCGGCAATATCTAGTTCAACTCTGCTTAGGGAAGTGACAAGAACAGTAGCTTCTCTTCAGTCCAATACACTGTACTTGCTGGGAATACATGCGAGTGCTATTTGCAATGTTTATGGAAATAGGAGCAAAAAGTGAATTTCCTTAACAACAAAAAAAAAAGCACTTGCTCCTAGGACCAGAAACTGCATGTGATTCAACTCCGTTTATAAATGGTAAACAAACACTAGCTCGCCTTACGAGAAACACACTCTGCTTTTGACAAAAGAGCACTCTTCTAATCTACTGTGTTTCCTAAAGACCAGAACAGTGAGCTTGCTCAAAACAAAAGAACTGTGCTTCCTACACTCACTAACCATATCTAGTTCAACTCTGCTTAGGAAACAGACAAGAGCAGTAGCTCCTTTTCAGTCGAATACACTGTAGTTGCTATGAACAGACGCGAGTGCTATTTGCACTATGTATGGAAATGGGAGCGCAATAGTGACTCTTCTTACCAGAAAACAAGTCTTACTTGTAGGACCAAAAACTCCATGTGATTCAACTCCGTTTATGAATGGGAAACCAACAGTAGCTTGCCTTTCAAGAAACTCACTCTGCTTTTGAAAAAAGAGTACTCTTCTACTCTACTGTGATTCCTAAAGGGCCAGAAGAGAGAGCTTGTTAAGTACAAAAGAACTGTGTTTCCTACACACATGGGCCATATCTAGTTCAACTCTGCTTAGGAAACACAAGAACAGTAGCTTCTCCTCTGTCCAATACACTGTAATTGCTGGGAACAGACATGACTGCTATTTGTACTCTGTATTGCAATGGGAACAAAATAGTGACTTTCCTAACCAGAAAACAACTCTTGTTCATAGGACCATAAATTGCATGTGATTCAACTCCATATATGAAAGGGAAACCAACACTACATTGCCTTACAAGAAACACACTCTGCTTTTCAGAATAGACCACTCTTCGACTCTACTCTGTTTCATATACGGCAAGAACAGTGAGCTGGCTGAGAACAAAAGAAATGTGCTTCCTACACACATGGGCCATATCTATTTCAACTCTGCTTAGGAAACTCATAAAAGCAGTAGCTACTCCTCTGTCCAATACACTGTACTTGTTGGGAACACACACGACTGCTATTTGTACTGTGCATGACAATAAGAGCCCAATTGTGACTTTCATTACCAGAAAACAGCTCTTGTTCATAGGACCAGAAGCTGCATGTGATTCAACTCCGTTTATGAATGGGAACAAACACTATATCGCCTTACACGAAACACACTCTGCTTTTGAGAAAAGAGCACTTGTCTACTCCACTGTGTTTCCTATAGGGCCAGAACAGTGAGCTTGCTCAGAACAATAGAACAGTGCATACTACACACATGGGCCATATCTAGTTCAACTCTGCTTAGGAAACTGACAAGAACAGTAGCTTCTCTTCCAGCCAATATAATGTAATTGCTGGGAAAAGACACGAGTACTATTTGCAGTTTGTACGCAAGGGGAGCGCAATAGTGACTTTCCTTACTAGAAAACAACTCTTGCTCTTAGGACCAGAAACTGCATGTGATGCAACTCCGTTTATGAATGGGAAACACACACTATCTCGCCTTACAAGAAACAAATTTTGCTTTTGAGCAAACAGCACTCTTCTACTCTACTGGGTTTCCCAAGGGCCAGAACAGTGAGCTTTCTCAGAACAAAGGAACTGTGCTTCCTACACACAAGGGCCATATCTAGTTCAACTATCCTTTGAAAACTGACAAGAGCAGTAGCTTCTCTTCAGTCCAATACAATGTACTTGCTGGAAACAGACGCGAGTGTGATTTGCACTGTGTATGGCAATGGGAGTGCAGAATTGAATTTCCTTATCAGAAAACAACTCTTGCTCATAGGATTAGAAACTGCATGTGATTCAACTCAGTTTTTCAATGGGAAACCAACATTAGCTCGCCTTACAAGAAACCCCTTTGCTTTGAGAAAAAAGCACTCTTCTACTCTACTGTTTTTCCTAAAGGTCCAGAACAGTAAGCTGGCGCAGAACCAAAGAAATGTGCTTCCTACACACATGGGCCATATCTAGGTCAACTCTGCTTAGGAAATTGACAAGAACTGTAGCTTCTCTTCAATCTAATACACAGTACTTGCAGGGAACAGATGCAAGTGCTGTTTGCACTGTTTATGGCAATGGGAGCTCATAGTGAGTTTCCTTACAAAAAAACAACTCTTGCTCTTAGGACCAAAACTGCATTTGATTCAACTCCGTTTATGAATGGGAAACAAAGGCTAGCTCACCTTGCAAAAAAAAACACACTCTGCTTTTGAGAAAAGAGCACTCTTCTACTCTACTGTGTTTCCTATAGGGCCAGAACAGTGAGCTTGCTCAGAACAAAAGAACTGTGCTTCCTACACACATGGGCCATATCCAGTTCAATTCTGGTTAGGAAACTTAGAAGTACTGTAGCTTCTCTTCCTTCCAATACACTGTACTTCCTCGAAGAAGACGCGAGTGCTATTTGCATTGTGTATTTCAATGGAGTGCAGTAGTGACATCCCTTACCAGAAAACTGCTCTTTCTAATAGGACTAGAAACTTGATGTGATTCAACTATGTTTATGAATGGGAACAAACCCTATCTTGCCTTACAAGAAACACACTCTGCTTACGAGAAAAGAGCAATCTTCTACTCTGTTTCCTAAAGTACCAGACAATGAGGTTGCTCAGAAACAAAGAACTGTGCTTCCTACACACGGGCCATATCTAGATCAACTCTTCTTAGGAAACTGACAAGAAGAGTAGCTTCTCTTCAGTCCAATATACTGTACTTGCTGGAAACAGAAGATGTGCTATTTGCACTGTGATTGGCTATGGAAGCACAGGAGTGACTTTCCTTACCAGAAAACAACTCTTGCTTATAGGACCAGAAACTGCATGTGATTCAATTCCTTTTATGAATGGGAAACTAACACTAGTTCGCCTTACAAGAAACACACTGTGCTTTTGATAAAACAGCATTCTTCTACTCTACTGTGTTTCCTATAGGGCCAGAAGAGTGAGATTGCTCAGAACAAAGAACTGTGCTTCCTACACTCACGGGCCATATCTAGTTCAACTCCGCTTAGGAAACTGACAAGAAAAGTAGCTTCTATTCCGTCCAATAGACTGTACTTCATGGCAACAGATGTGAGCGCTATTTGCACTGTATATAGCAAAGGAAGCACAATAATGACTTTTTTTACCAGAAAAGAGCTCTTGCTCATAGGAACAGAAACTGCATGAGATTCAACTCTGTTTATTAATGGGAAACCAACACTATCTCACCTTACAAAAAAACACACACTGCTTTTGATAAAAGAGCACTCTTCTACTCAACTATATTTCCTATAGGGCCAGAACAGTGAGCTTGCTCAGAACAAAAGAAATGTGCTCTTACACACATGGACCATATCTAGTTAAACTCTGCTTAGGAAACTGACAAGAACAGTAGCTTCTATCCATCCAATACACTGTACTTGCTGGCAAGAGCTGCGAGTGCTATATACACTGTGCATGGCAAAGGGACCGCATTAGTGACTTTCCTTACCAGAAAACAACTCTTGCTCCTAGGACCAGAAACTGCATGTGATTCAACTCCGTTTGTGAAGGGAAACAAACATTAGCTCGCCAAATAGAAACACACACTGCTTTTGAGAATAGAGCACTCTTCTACTCTAAAGTGTTTACCAAAGGGCCAGACCAGTAAGATTGCTCAGAACAAAAGAATTGTGCTTCCTACACACATGGGCCATATCTAGTTCAAATCTGCTTAGGAAACTAACAAGAACAGTAGCTTCTCTTCCGTCCAATACTCTGTACTTGATGGCAACAGGCACGAGTGCTCTTTGTACTGTGCATGGCAATGGGAGCACAATAGTGACTTTTCTTCCCAGAAAAAAACTCTTGCTCATAAGACAAGAAACTGCATGAAATTCAATTCCATTTATGAATGGGAAACAAACACTAGCTTGCATTATAAGAAACACACTCTGCTTTTGAGTAAAAGCACTCTTCTACTCTACTGTGTTTTCTATAGGGCCAGAACAGTGAGCTTGTTCATAACAAAAGAACTGTGCTTCCTACACACAGGCCATATCTAGTTCAACTCTGCTTAGGAACTGAAAAGAACAGTGGCTTCTCTTCAGTCCAATACACTGTACTTGCTGGGAACAGACTCGAATGCAATTTGTACTGTGTATGGCAATGGGAGCATAATAGTGACTTTCCTTACCAGAAAACAACTCTTGCTTGTAGGACAAGAAACTGCATGTTATTCAACTCCATTTATGAATGCTAAATAAACACTATCTCGCCTAACAAGTTACACACTCTGCTTTTGAGAAAAGAGCTCTCTTCTACTCTACTGTGTTTCCTACAGGGCCAGAACAGTGATCTTGATCAGAATAAAGAACTGTGCTTCCTACACACATGGGCCATATCTAGTTCAACTCTGCATAGGAAACTGACAAGAAAAGTAGCGACTCTTCAGTCCAATACACTGTACTTGCTGAGAACAGACGCGAGTGCTATTTGTAGTGTGTTTGGAAATGGGAGTGCAATAGTGACTTTCCTTAACAGAAAACAACTGTTGCTGTTAGAATCAGAAACTGCTTGTGATTGAACTCCGTTTATGAGTGTGAAACAAACACTAGCTTGCCTTACAATAAACACACTCTTATTTTGAGGAAAGAACACTCTTCTACTCTACTGTGTTTCTTTTATGGCCAGAACAGTGAGCTTGCACAGAACAAAAGAACTGTGATTCGTACACACATGGGCCATATATAGTTCAGTTCTGCTTAAGAAACTGACAAGAACAGTATCTTCTCTTTGGTCCATTACACTGTACTTGCTGGGAACAGACGCGAGTCTTATTTACACTGTATATGCAATGGGTGCGCAATAGTGACTTCTCTTACCAGAAAACTTATCTTGCTCGTAGGGCCAGAAACTTCATGTGATTTAACTCCCACATGAATTGGAAAAAAAAAACACTAGCTCGCCTTACAAGAAACACACTGCTTTTGAGAAAAGAGCACTCTTCTACTCTACTGTGATTCCTATAGGGCGAGAACAGTGAGCATGCTCACAACAAAAGAACGGTGCTACCTACAATCACGGGCTATATCTAGTTCAACTTTGCTTAGAAAACTGACATGAACAGTAGCTTCTCTTCAGTCCAATAAACTGTACTTGCTGGGAACAGATGTGAGTGCTACTTGCACTGGGTATGGCAATGGTGGAACAATAGTGACTTTCCTTACCAGAGAACAACTCTTGTTCGTAGGACCTGAAACTGCATGTGATTCAACTCTTTTATTAATGGGAAACAAATACTAGCTCGCCTTACAAGAAACACACTCTGCTTTTAAGAAAAAAGCACTCTTCTACACTATTGTGTTTCCTATAAGGTAAGAAGAGTGAGCTTGCTCAGAACAAAAGAACTGTGCTTCCAACACACAAGGGCCATATCTACTTCTACTCTGCTTAGGAAACTGACAAAAACAGTAGGTTCACCTCAGTCCAATACATTGTAATTGCTGGGAACTGACACGAATGCTATTTGTTGTGCATGGCAATGGGAGCACAATAGTGACTTTCCTTACCAGATAACAACTCTTCATCGTAGAATCAGAAACTGCATGTGATTCAACTCCGTTCATGAAAGGGAAACAAACACTAGCTCGCCTTACAAGAAACACACTCTGGTTTTGAGAAAAGAGCACTCTTCTACTCTATTGTGTTTCTATATGGCCAGATAAGTGAGCTTTCTTAGAACAAAAGACTGTGCTTCCTACACTCACGGGCCATATCTAGTTCAACTCTTCTTATGAAACTGACAAAAACAGTAGCTTCTCTTCAATCCATTAGACTGTACTTGCTGAGAACAGAAGTGAGTGCTTTATGCACTGAGTATGGCAATGAGAAGACAGTAGTGACTTCCTTTACCGGAAAACAACTCTAGTTTGTAGGACCAGAAACTGCAGGTGATTCAACTCCTTTTATGAATGGGAAACAAACACTTGCTCGCATTACAAGACACACACTCTGCTTTTGAGAAAAGAGCACTCTACTACTCTACTGTGTTTCTTATAGTGCCAGAACAATGTGCTTGCTCAGAACAAAAGACTTGTGATTTCTACACACACGGTCCATATCTGGGTCAACTCTGCTTAGAAAAATGAAAAGACCAGTAGCTTCTCTTCAGTCCATTAACAGTGTTTGCTGGGACAGACACTTGTGCTATTTGCACTTAGTATGGGAATGGGAGCACAATAGTGACTTCCTTACCAGAAAAAAAAAAAAAACTATTGCTTGTAGGACCAGAAACTGCATTTGATTCAACTCCGTTTATGAATGGGAAACAAACACTTGGTTGCCTTACAAGAAACACACTCTGCTTTTGAGAAAAGAGCACTCTTCTACTCTACTGTGTTTCCCATAGAGCCAGAACAGTGACCTTGCTAAGAACAAAAGAACTGTACTTCCTACACACACGGGACATATGTAGTTCAACTCTGCTTAGGAAACTGACAACAACAGTAACTTCTATTCAGTACAATACACTCTACTTGCTGGTAACAGACGCGAGTGATATTTGTACTGTGTATGGCATTGGGAGCACATTATTGACTTTCCTTAACAGAAAACAACTCTTTTAATAGGACCAGAAACTGCAGGTGATTCAACTCTGTTTATGAATGGGAAATAAACAGTAGCTTGCCTTACAAGGAACACACTCTGCTTTTGAGAAAAAAGCACTCTTCTACTCTACGGTGTTTCCTATAGGGCCAGAACAGGGAGCTTGCTCAGAACAAAAGAACTGTGCTTCCTACATACAAGGGTCATATCTAGTTCAACTCTGCTTAAGAAACTGACAACAACAGTAGCTTCTATTCAGTCCAATACACTCTACTTGCTGGGTACAAACATGAGTACTATTTGCACTGTGTATGGAAATGAGAGCACAATAGTGACTTTCTTTACCAGAAAAAACACTTTCTCATAGGACCAGAAACTGTATGTGAGTCAACTCCATTTATGAATGGGAAACAAACACTAGCTCGCCTTACAATAAACACACTCTGCTTTTGAGAAAATAGAACTCTTCTACTCTACTGAGTTTCCTATAGGGACAGTACAGTGAGATTTCTCAGAACAAAAGAACTGTGCTTCCTAAACACATGGGCAATATCTAGTACAATTCTGATTAGTAACCTGACACAAATAGTACCTTCTCTTCATTCCAATACATTGTACTTGCTGGGAACGGACGTGAGTGCTATATTCACTATGTATAATAATGGGAGCGCAATAGTGACTTTCCTTACTAAAAAACAACTCTTGCTCGTAGCACCAGAAACTGCATGTGTTTCAACTCCATTTAAATGGGAAACAAACATTAGCTTGCCTTACAAGAAACACACTCTCTTTTGAGAAAAGAGCACTGTTCTACTCTACTGTGTTTCCAATAGTGCCAAAAAAATGGGGTTGTGTGAAGAAAAGAACTGAACTTCCTACACACGGGTCACATCGAGTTCAACTCTGCTTAGGAAACTGACAAGAACAGTAGCTTCTCTGCAATCCAACACTGTACTTGCTGGCAACAGACCTGAGTGATATTTGTACTCTGTATGGCAATGGGCGCACAATAGTGACTTTTCTTACTAAAAAACAGCTCTTGCTCATAGGACCAGAAACTGCATGTGATTCAACTCCGTAATGAGTGGGAAACATACAGTAGCTCGCCTTACAAAAATCACACTCTGTTTTTGAAAAAAGAGCACTCTTCTACTCTGTTGTGTCTCTATATGGCCAGATAAGTGAGCTTTCTTAGAACAAAAGAACTGTGCTTCCTACATTCATGGGCCAAAGCTAGTTCAACTCCGCTTATGAAACTGACAAGAACAATAGCTTCTCTTCAGTCCAATACACTGTACTTGCTGGGAACAGACCCGAGTGCTACTTGCACTGTGTATGGCAATGGAGGGGCAATATTGATATTCCTTATCAGAAAACAACTCCTGCTCGTAGGAACAGAAACTGCATGTGATTCAACTGCGCTTTTAATGGAAAACAAACACTAGCTCACCTTACAAGAAACACACTCTGCTTTTGAGAAAAGAGCACTCTTCTACTCTACTTTATTTCCTATAGGTCCAGAACTGTGAGCTTGCTCAGAACAAAAGAATTGTGTTTCCTCCAAAAACGGGTCATATCGAGTTCAACTATGCTTAGGAAACTGACAAGAACAGTAGCTTCTCTGCAATCCAACACTGTACTTGCTGGCAACAGACCTGAGTGATATTTGTACTCTGCATGGCAATGGGCGCACAATAGTGACTTTTCTTACTAAAAAACAGCTCTTGCTCATAGTACCAGAAACTGCATGTGATTCAAATCCGTTTATGAATGGGAAACAAACACTAGCTTGCCTTACTAGAACCACAGTCTGTTTTGAGAAAAGAGCACTCTACTACTCTACTGTGTTTCCTACATGGCCAGAACAGTGAGCATGCTCAGAACAAAAGAACTGTGCTTCCTACACTCACGGGCCATATCTAGTTCAAATCTGCTTAGGAAACTAACAAGAACAGTAGCTTCTCTTCAGTCCAGCACTGTAGCTGCTGGGAACAAACACGAGTGCTATTTGCACTGTGTATGGCAATGGGAGTGCACTAGTGATTTTCCTTACCAGAAAAAAACTCGTGCTCGTAGGAACAGAAACTGCATGTGATTCAACTGCGTTTATGAATTGGAAAGAAACATTAGCTCACCTTACAAGAAACACACTCTGCTTTTGAGAAAAGAGCATTCTTCTACTCTACTGTTTCCTAAAGGTCCAGAACAAAAGCTTGTTCAAAACAAAAGAACTGTGTTTCCTGCAACCACGGGACATATGAAGTTCAATGCTGCTTAGGATTCTGAAAAGAAGAGTAGCTTCTCTTCAGTCTAATTCACTGTACTTGCTGGGAACAGTCGGGAGTGCTATTTGCACTGTGTATGGCAATGGGACCACAATAGTGACTTTCCGTACCAGAAAGCAACTCTTGCTCATAGGAACAGAAACTGCATGTGATTCACCTCTTTTAATGAATGAAAATCAAACACTAGCTCGCATTACAAAGAACACACTCTTCTTTTGAGAAAAGAGCACTTTTCTACTCTACCGTGTTGCTTTAGGGCCAGAAAAGTCAGCTTGCTCAGAACAACAGAAATGTGCTTCCTACACAAGCGGGCCATATATAGTTTAACTCTGCTTGGTAAACTGACAAGAACAGTAGCTTCTTGTCAGTCCAATACACTGTACATGCTGGGAACAGATGCGAGTGCTATTTGCACTGTGTACGGCAGTGGGAGTGCATTAGTGATTTTCCTAAGCAGAAAAAAATACTCTTGCTCGTAGGACCAGAAACTGCAGGTGATTCAACTCTGTTTATGAATGGAAAACAAACAATGTCTCGCCTTATAAAAAACACACTAGGCTTTTGGGAAAAGAGCACTCAGCTCCTCTACAGTGTGTCCTGTAGGGCCAGAAGGGTGAGCTTGATGAGAACAAAAGAACTGTGCTTCCTACACACAGGACGTATCTAGTTCAACTCTGCTTGTTAAACTGACAAGAACTGTAGCTTCTCTTCAGTAACACTCTCTGCTTTTGAGAAAGGAACACTCTTCTACTCTATTGTGTTTCCAAAAAGCCAGAACAGTGAACTTGCTCAAAACAAAAGATCTGTGCTTCCTACACACACGGGACATATCTAGTTTAACACCGCTTATGAAAGTGATAAGAACACAAGTTATTTCAGTCCAATACACTGTCCTAGCTGGGAACAGATGTGAGTGCTATTTGCACTGTGTATGGTAATGGGAGCGCAATAGTGACTTTCCTTACTAGAAAACAACTCTTGCTCATAGAATCAGAAACTGCATGTATTCAACTCCGTTTATGAATGGGAAACAAAAATTAGCTCGCCTTACAAAATATGCTGCTTTTGAGATAAGAGCACTCTTCTACTCTACTTTGTTTCCTATAGGGCCAGAAGAGTGAGTTTGCTCAAACAAAAGAACTGGGCTTCCTACACACACGGGACATATCTAGTTCAACTCTGCTCAGGAAACTGACAAGAACAGTAGCTTCTCTTTAGTCCAATACACTGTACTTGCTGGGAACAGACACAAGTGCTATTTCTACTGTGTATTGCAATAGGTGCACAATAGTGACTTTCCTTACTAAAAAATAACTCTTCCTTGTAGGACAAGAAACTGCATGTGATTCAACTCCCTTTATGAATGGCAAACAAGCACTAGCTCACCTTATAAAAAACACACTCTGCTTTGGGCAAAGAGCACTCTTCTACTCTACTGTGTTTCCTATAGAGCCAGAAGAGTGAGCTTGCTCAGAACAAAAGAAATGTTCTTCCTACACACATAGGACATATCAAGTTCAACTCTATTTGGTAAACTGACAAGAACTGTAGCTTCTCTTCAGCAACACACTCTGCTTTAGAGAAAAGAGCACTCTTCTACTCTACTGTGTTATCAAAAGGCCAGAACAGTGATATTCTTCGAAACAGAAGAACTGTGCTTCCTACACACACGGGCCATATCTCATTCAAATCTGCTTAGGAAACTGACAAGAACAGGAGCTTCTTTTCAGTCCAATCCACTGTACTTGCTTGGAACAGACGCATGTGCTTTTTGCACTGTGTATGGAAATGGGATCGCAATAGTGACTTTCCTTACCAGAAAAAAACTCTTGCTCTTGGGACCAGAAACTGCATGTGATTCAACTCCATTTATGAATGAGAAAAAAAACACTGGCTCGCCTTACAAAAAACCCACTCTGCTCTTGAGAAAAAGGCACTCTTCTACTCTACTGTGTTTCCTATAGGGCCAGAAGTGTGAGATTGCTCAGAACAAAAGATCTGTAATTCCTACACACAAGCCATATCTAGATCAACTCTGCTTAGGAAACTGTCAAGAACAGTAGCTTCTCTTCAGACCAATACACTGTACTTCCTGGGAAGAGTCGCCAGTGCTATTATCACTGTGTATGACAATAGGAGCGCAATAGCGACTTTCCTTACCAGAAAAGAAGTCTAGCTCATAGGACAAGAAACGTCATGGGATTCAACTCCGTTTATGAATGGGAAACAAACACTAGCTCACCTAACAAGAAACACTGATTTTGAGAATAGAGCACTATTATAATCTATTGTGTTTCCTATAGGGCCAGAAGAGTGAGCTTGAGCAGAACAAAAGAACTGGGCTTCCTACACACGGTCATATCTAGTTCAACTCTGCTTAGGAAAATGAAAAGTACAGCAGGTTCTCTTCACTCCAATACACTGTACTAGCTGGGAAAAGACACGAATGCTATTTGCACTGTGCATGGAAATGGGAGTGCAATAGTGACTTTCCTTACCAGAAAACAAGTCTACCTCATAGGACCAGAAATTGCATGTGATTCAAATCCGTTTATGAATGGGAAACAAACATTAGGTCGCCTTACTAGAAACACACTCTGCTTTTGAGAAAAGAGCACTCTTCTACTCTACTGTGTTTCCTATAGGGCCAGAACAGTGAGCTTGCTCAGAACAAAAGAACTGTGCTACCTACACACACGGGCCATATCTAGTTCAACACTGCTTAGGAATGTGACAAGAACACAACACTCTTCAGTTATATACACGGTACTCGCTGGGAACAGATACGAGTGCTATTTGCACTGTGCATGGCAATGGGAGCACAATAGTGACTTTCCTTACCGGAAAACAACTCTTGCTCGTGGGACTAGAAACTGCATGTGATTCTACACCGTTTATGAATGGGAAACAATCACAAGTTCGCCTTACAATAAACACACTCTGCTATTGAGAAAAAAGCACTCTTCTACTCTACTGTGTTTGTTATAGGGCCAGAAAAGTAAGCTAGCTCAGGACAAAAGAACTGTGCTTCCTAAACACACGGGACATATCTAGTTCAACTCTTCTTAGGAAACTGACAAGAACAGTATCTTCACTTCAGCCCAATACACTGTACTTGCTGAGAACGGACACCAGTGCTATTTGCACTTTGTATAGCAATGGGAGCAGAATAGTGACTTTCCTTACCAGAAAACAACTCTTGGTCATGGGACCAGAAACTTCATGTGCTTAACCTCAGTTTATGAATGGAAAACAGATGCTAGCTCGCCTTACAAGAAACACACTCTGCTTTTAGAAAAGAACACTCTTCTACTCTAATGTGTTTCCAAAGAGCCAGAACAGTTAGCTTGCTCAGAAGAAAAGAATTGTATTTCCTACACATGAGCCATATCTAGTTCAACTCTGCTTACGAAACTGACAGGAACAGTAGCTTCTCTTCAGTCCAATACACTGTACTTGCTGGGAACAGATGCGAGTGCTTTTTGCACTGTGTATGGCAATGGAAGCGCAATAGTGACTTTCCTTACCAGAAAACAACTCTTGCTCATAGGACCAGAAACTGCATGTGATTCAACTCTGCTTATGAATGGTCAACAAAAACTACTTCTCCTTAAAAGATACACTGATTTTGAGAAAAGAGCACTCTTCTACTCTAAAGTGTTTCCTATAGAGCCAGAAGAGTGAGATTGAGCAGAAAAAAAGAACTGGGCTTCCTACACACATGGTCATATCTAGTTCAAGTCTGCTTAGGAAACTGAAAAGAACAGCAGCTTCTTTTCAGTCCAATACACTGTACTAGCTAAGAACAGACGCAAGTGCTGTTTGCACTGTGTATGGTACTGGGAACTGAATAGTGACTTTCCTTACCAGAAAATAACTGTTTCTCTTTGGACCAGAAACTGCATGTGATTCAACTCCGTTTATGAATGGGAAACAAACACTAGCTCGCCTTAAAATAAACACACTCCGCTTTTGAGAAAGGAACACTCTTCTACTCTGCTCTGTTTCCTACAGGGCCAGTAAAGTGAGCTTGTTCAGTACAAAAGTACTGTGCTTCCTACACACATGGGTCATACCTAGTTCAACTCTGCTTAGGAAACTGAAAAGAACAGTAGGTTCTTTTCAGACCACTATGCTGTACTTGCTGGGAACAAATGTGAGTGCTATTGGCATTGTGTATGGCAACGGGTGCGCAATAGTGACGTTCCTTACCAGAAAACAACTCTTGCATGTTGGACCAGAAACTGCATGTGATTCAACTCCGTTTATGAATAGGAAACAAACACTAGCTTGCCTTACAAGAAACACACTCTGTTTTTGAGAAAAGAACACTCTTCTACTGTACAGTTTTTCCATAGGGCCACAACAGTGAGCTTGCTCAGAACATAAGAACTGTGCTTCTTATACACACGGTCCATATCTAGTTCAACTCTGCTTAGGAAACTGACAAGAAGAGTAGCTTCTCTTCATTCCAAGAAACTGTGATTTTTGGGAACTTACGCGAGTGCTATTTGTGCTGTGCATGGCAATGGGAGCACAATAGTGACTTTCCTTACCGGAAAACAACTCTTGCTCGTGGGACTAGAAACTGCATGTGATTCTACACCGTTTATGAATGGGAAACAATCACAAGTTCGCCTTACAATAAACACACTCTGCTTTTGAGAAAAAAGCACTCTTCTACTCTACTGTGTTTGTTATAGGGCCAGAAAAGTAAGCTAGCTCAGGACAAAAGAACTGTGCTTCCTACACACACGGGACATATCTAGTTCAACTCTTCTTAGGAAACTGACAAGAACAGTATCTTCACTTCAGTCCAATACACTGTACTTGCTGAGAACGGACACCAGTGCTATTTGCACTTTGTATAGCAATGGGAGCAGAATAATGACTTTCCTTACCAGAAAACAACTCTTGGTCATGGGACCAGAAACTTCATGTGCTTAACCTCAGTTTATGAATGGAAAACAGATGCTAGCTCGCCTTACAAGAAACACACTCTGCTTTTAGAAAAGAACACTCTTCTACTCTAATGTGTTTCCAAAGAGCCAGAACAGTTAGCTTGCTCAGAACAAAAGAACTGTATTTCCTACACACAGGCCATATCTATTTCAACTCTGGTTAGGAAACTGACAAGAATTGTATCTTCTCTTCTGTCCAATACACTGTACTTGCTGGGAACAGAAGCGAGTGCTTTTTGCACTGTGTATGACAATGGGAGCGCAATAGTGACTTTCCTTTCCAGAAAACAAGTCTAGCTCATAGGACCAGAAACTGCATGTGATTGAACTCCATTTAAGAATGGGAAACAAACACTAGCTCGCCTAACAAGAAAAACACTCTGATTTTGATAAAGAACACTCTTCTACTCCACTGTGTTTCCTATAGGGCGAGAAGAGTAAACATGCTCAGAACAAAAGAACTGTGCTTCCTACACACAGGCCATATCTAGTTCAACACTGCTTAGAAAAGTGACAAGAATAAAAGTCTCTTCAGTCCCATACACTGTACTTGCTGGGAACAGATACGAGTGCTATTTGCACTGTGTATGGCAATAGGAGCACAATAGTGACTTTCCTAACCAGAAAAAAAACTCTTGCTCGTAGGAACAAAAACTGCATGTAATTCAACTCCATTTATGAATGAGAAACAAACACTAGCTAGCCTTACAAGAAACACACTCTGTTTTTGAGAAAAGAGCACTTTTCTACTCTACTGTGTTTCGTTTAGGGCCAGAAGAGTGAGATTGCTGAGAACAAAAGAACTGTGCTTCCTACACACACGCCATATACAGTTCAACTCTGCTTATGAAACTGACAGGAACACTAGATTCTCTTCAGTCCAATACACATTACATGATGGAAACAGAAGAGAGTGCTGTTTGCACTGTGCATGGATTTGGAAGTGCAATAGTGACTTTCCTTTCCAGAAAACAACTCTTGCTCAGAGGACCAGAAACTGCATGGGATTCAACAATGTTTATGAATGGGAAACAAACACTAGCTCATTTTACAAGAAACACACTCTGCTTTCGGAAAAGAGGAAAAGAGCACTCTTCTATTCTACTGTGTTTCATAAATGGCCAGAGCAGTGAGCTTCCTCA
The DNA here is from genome assembly GCF_949786415.1 of Peromyscus eremicus. Lineage (NCBI taxonomy): Eukaryota > Metazoa > Chordata > Mammalia > Rodentia > Cricetidae > Peromyscus > Peromyscus eremicus. Next base: position 13,182 of record NW_026736940.1, on the reverse strand, counting down.
GAACAAAAGAAATTTGGTTCCTATACACTTGGGCCTTATCAAGTTCAACTCTTCCTAGGAAACTGACAAGAACAGTAGCTTCTCTTCAGTCCAATATACTGTACTTGCTGGGAACAGACGCTAGTTCTATTTGCACTGTGTATGTTAATGGCAATGCAATTTTGACTTTCCTTACCAGAAAACAACTCTTTCTAGTAGGATCAGAAACTGCATGTGATTCAACTCCATTTATGAATGCGAAACAAACACTATCTTGCCTTACAATTAGCACACGCTGCTTTTGAGAAAAGAGCACTTTCTACTCTATTGTGTTTTCTATAGGGCCAGAACAGAGTGCTTGCACAGAATGAAAGAACTGTGCTCCCTACACACAGGGGCCATATCTAATTCAACTCTGCTTAGAAAACTGACAAGACCGGTAGCTATTCTTCAGTCCAATACACTGTACTTGCTGGGAACAGACGCGAGTGCTATTTTCACTGTGTATGGCAATGGGAGCACAATAGTTACTTTCCTTACCATAAAACAACTCTTGCTCGTTGGACCAGAAACTGCATGTGATTCAACTCCATGTAAGAATGGGACACAAACACTAGCTAGCCTTATAAGAAACACATTCTGCTTTTGAGAAAAGAGCACTCATCTACTGTACTGTGTTTCCAAAGTGCCAAAAGAGTGAGCTTGCTCAGAAAAAAGAACTGTGCTTCCTACACACACGGACCATATTTAGTTCAACTTTGCCCAAGAAACTGATAAGAACAGTAGATTCTCTTCAGTCAAATACACTGTACTTGCTGGGAACAGACACCAGTGCTATTTGCACTGTGTATGGTATTGGGAACACAATTGTGACTTTCCTTACCAGAAAACAACTCTTGCTCATAGGCCCAGAAACTGCATGTGATTCAACTCTGTTTATGAATGGGAAACAAACACTAGCTCGTTTTACAGAAACTCACTCTGCTTTTGAAAAAAGATCACTCTCCTTCTGTACTGTGGTTGCTATAGGGCAAAAACATTGAACTTGGTCAGAACAAAAGTACTTTGCTTCCTACACACACGGGCCATATCTATTCAACTCTGCTTAGGAAACTGACAAGAACAGTAGCTTCTCTTCAGTCCAATACACTGTACTTTTTTGGGAAGAAACGCGAGTGCTACTTGCACTGTGTATGGCAATGGAAGAACAATCGTGATTTTCCTACCAGAAAACAACTCTTAATTGTAGGACCAGAAACTGCATGGGATTCAATTCCTTTTATGAATCAGAAAAAAAACACTAGCTCGCCTTACAAGAAACACACTCTGCTTTTGAGAAACGTGTAGATGTAACCAACCGTCTTATTAAATAATATACACAGAGCTTATTCAGAGAAGAAAGCCAAGAGTTCAGAGCTAAGAGCCTCACTCTCCCTGCTTCAGTGATCCTCTTCAGTCAAGAGAGCTCTCCTAAAGGGCCTACTTCCTGTGTGTATGGCTTTATATAGTCTAGCTTCTCTGCCTTCTCATTGTTTGTAAACCTAAACACGTGACTGCCTTTTCACTGCCTCAAATACCGCCCTCCAGGTCCTTAAATGTGTGCGCCACCACCGCCACGCACTTGCTATGACTCTAATAGCTCTGACCCACAGGCAACTTTATTTATTAATATACAATTAAAATCACATTTCAGTACAAGTAAAATACCACCACATTTCCCCTTTTCTATTCTAATAAAAATGAAAAAAAAGAAAAAGGTTATAACTAACAAAAGAAAATCTATGTGCAAAAGTACAATAACTATATACAATATATACAATTAACAAATGTCTAAACAATGTCTAGTCCATTTGTATTTGACAAATTCAGAGATAATAATTTCATTATCCTATTTTGTTAAGTCCAAAATGTATCTAATTCACTTTCTATCCTAATTAATCTTCAACTATAACTAAATAACCTTCAACTATAACTAACTAACCTTCAACTTCCTCAAAGACCCAAGAAGGAAATAATATTAGCTAACAAAAATAAAAACAGAAAGTGCATGCAAGCAAGTTCCAAAAAATTTGTGAGTTGACAGAAACAGCCAGCTGCCTGGACAGTCACCTGAGGTTTCTCCGCAATGCTGGGACATCATCTTCACCCCATATGCTTAGCATATCTGACAGACTCATTTGTGAATTAGAATGTACACAAGGTCAGCAGTTCAACCTCACATTGGGTGAGAGCAGTCCATGTACCAGAAACACCTGAATTCCACTAGTGTCATGTCATGATTCAGGAATTTAAATTCTGGAAATTGTTGATGTTTTTAAAATTCAGCTGTCCATTCTTCTTGGCTGTGTATATATGGCTTCATCTCAGCATCCCATTCTTCTCCGCATCCCTCTATCAAATGCCAGTCTATTATTGAGGGGTGTGAGCTTAGTTACTCTTCAACAATAACTGTTTCAGCTGCTGTTCCATTGCACATCAGAAGCCATCGGCCAACCGCCTTGTTGGGAAGCTGAAGTGGGCGGAGCCAGCAGACACAGCGCCAGCGTCCTTTCAGGCTTAGAAGGCTGCAGTTAAAAGCAATAGGCTCAAGCTAATATAAAAAATAAGCCACGTAAAGATGGCTACCACACAGAAAATATGGGTTATGTTCTCTTTGATATTTGTAACTGAAGAAAAACATTTGATTACAAAAGCTGTTGAGTTATGCAAAAATGTATATTTTAAAGGTACCTTGACTTCAAAATTTGGATGTAAGGATATGTTGCTTTGGAAAGGAGGCTCTGCTTTTGTTTCCACAGAAAGCCAGAGGCTATGGATTTGTTCCAGTTTAAGATACATCAGGTTTGACCAGCCAAGACCACCTGTAAGGTCTCCGATGACAACATAGCCCAGATGATCCAATATCCAGAACCGTTTCAAGGCAACTGCCTCAAACAATACACCCTCATGGACTACTCCATAGTCCTAAAATATTTTTTTGTGTCCCCAAAAGATACAGCGCCCCCCTCCAGCAGGAAGTAGTAAGAGAAGCTACGCCCAAATTCCCAAATATACCAAGCTGACTTTGGAGATGTATAAAGGTTAAAACCTTCCTTTTTAAGAAAAGAAAAGGGGAAGTGCTGTGGGATGGACTGTATGTTAAATGTGTTGCTAATTGGTCAATAAATAAATCACTGATTGGTCAGTGGCAAGGCAGGAAGTATAGGCGGGACTAACATAGAGGAGAATTGAGAGAACAGGAAGCTGGGTGAGAGAGACACTGCCAGAAGCCGTCTAGACAAGGAAGATGTAAAGTACCGGTAAGCCAAAAGCCACATGGCAAGGTATAGATTTATAGAAATGGATTAATTTGAGCTGTAAGAACAGTTAGCATGAAGCCTGTAACGGCCATACAGTTTGAAACCAATATAAGTCTCTGTGTTTACTTGGTCGGATCTGAGCAGCTGTGGGTCTGGCAAGTGAGAGAGATTTGTCCTGAGGTGGGCCAGACAGGAAAACTCTAGCTACAAAAAGAGCACTCTTCTACTCTACTGTGTTTCCTATATGGCCAGAACAGTGAGCTTGCACAGAACCAAAGAACTGTGATTCCTAGACACAGGGGCAATATCTCGTTCAACTCTGCTTAATAAAATGACAAGAGCAGTAGCTTCTCTTCAGTCAAATAGAGGATAGTTGCCGTGAACAGACGAGAGGCCTATTTGTACTGTGTATGGATGTGGGAACACAATAGTGACTTTCCTTACCAGAAAACAACTCTTGCTCATAGGACCAGAAACTGCATGTGATTCAACTCCGTTTATGAATGGGAAACAAACACTAGCTGGCCTTACAAGAAACACAATCTGTTTTGAGAAAAGAACACTCTTCTTTTCTACTGTGTTACCTATAGGAATAGAAGAGTGAGCTTGTTCAGAGCAAAAGCACTGTGCTTCCTAAATACATGGGCCATATCTAGTTCAACTCTGCTTAGGAAACTGACAAGAACAGTAGCTTCTCTTCAGTCAAATACAATGAACTTGCTGCAACAGACGCGAGTACTATTTGTACTGTGTAAGGCAATGGGAGTGCAAAAATGACTATCCTTACCAGAAAACAAGTCTTGCTCATAGGTAACAGCATGTGATTCAACTCTGTTTATGAATGGGAAACAAACGTTAATTCGCCTTACAAGAAACACACTCTGCTTTTGAGAAAAGAGCACTCTTCTACTCTACTGTGATTCTTATGGGACTAGAACAGTGAGCTTGCTCAGAACAAAAGAACTGTGCTTCCTAGACACACTGGCCATACCAACTTCAACTCTGCTTAGGAAACTGACAAGATCATTAGCTTCTCTTCAGTCCAATACACTGTATTTCCTGGGAACAGACGCGAGTGCTATTTACACTGTGTATGGCAATGAGAACGTAAAAGTGACTTTCCTTACCAGAAAACAACTCTTGCTCATAGGACCAAACACTGCATGTGATTCATCTCCGTTTATTAATGGGAAACAAACACTAACTCGCCTTACAAGAAACACACTCTGCTTTTGAGAAAAGAGCACTCTTCTACTCTACTGTGTTTCCTATAGGACCAGAACAGTGAGCTTGCTCAGAACAAAAGAACTGTGCTTCCTACACACACGGGCCATATCTCGTTAAATTCTCTTTAGGAAACTGACAAAAAGAGTAGCATCTTTTCAATCCAATACACTGTACGTCCTGGGAACAGACGCGACTGCCAATTGCACTATGTATGGCAATGGGAGCACAATCGTGACTTTCAATACAAGAAAACAACTCTTGCTCATATGGCCAGAAACTGCATGTGGTTCAACTCCGTTTATGAAAGGGAAACAAACACTAGCTCGCCTTACAAGGAATACACTCTGCTTTTGAGAAAAGAGCACTCTTCTACTCTTCTCTGTTTGCAAAGGGCTAGAACAGTATGTGCTGGGAAACGACCAGAGTGCTATAAAAATGTGTATGGCAATGGGAGTGCAATAGTGACTTTCCTTAGCAGAAAACATATCTTGATTGTAGCACCAGAAACTGCATGTGATTCAACTAAATTTATGAATGGGAAACAAACACTAACTCGCCTTACAAGAAACACACTCTGCTTTTGAGAAAAGAGCACTCTTCTATTATATTGTGTTTCCTATAGGGCCAGAACTGTGATCTTGCTCAGAACAAAAGAACTGTGTTTCCTACACACGGGCCATATCTAGATCAACTATGCCTAGGAAACTGGAAGGAATAACAGCTTCTTTTCAGTCCAATACACTGCACATGCTGGGAACAGACGCGAGTGCTATGTACTCTTTATATGGCAAGGGGAGCACAATAGTGACTTTCCTTACCAGAAAACAGCTTTTGCTCATAGGACAAGAAACTGCATGTGATACAACTCTGTTTATGAATGGGAAACTAACACTAGCTCGACTTACAAGAAACACACTCTGCTTTTGAGAAAAGAGCACGCTTCTACACTACTGTGTTTCCTATGGGACCAGAACAGTGAGCTTGCTCAGAACAAAAGAACTGTGCTTCCTACACATACAGGCCATATCTAGTTCAACTCTGCTTAGGAAACTGACAAGAACAGTATCTTCTCTTCAGTCAAATACACTGAACTTCCTGCAAACAATCGTGAGTGCTATTTGCACTGTGTAGGGTAATGGGAGCACAATAGTGACTTTCCTTACCAGAAAACAACTCTTGCTCATAGGACCAGAAACTGCTTGTGATTCTACTCCATTTATGATTGGGAAACAAACAATAGCTCGCCTTACAAGAAACACACTCTGCATTTGAGAAAAGAGCACTGTTCTACTCTGCTGAGTTTCCTATAGGACAAGAACAGTGAGCTTGCTCAGAACAAAAGAACTGTGCTTCCTACATACACAAGCCATATCTAGTTCAACTCTGCGTAGGAAGCTGACAAGAACAGTAGCTTCCCTTCAGTCAAATACACTGAACTTGCTGCAAACAGACGCGAGTGCTATTTGTACTGTGTAAGTCAATGGGAGCGCAAAAATGACTTTGCTTACCAGAAACCAACTCTTGCTCATAGGAAACTGCATGTGAATCAACTCTGTTTATGAATGGGAAACAAATATTAGCTCGCCTTACAAGAAACACACTCTGCTTTTGAGAAAAAAAGCACTCTTCTACTCTACTGTTTTTCCTTGGGGCCAGAACAGTAAGCTTGCTCAGAATAAAAGAACTGTGCTTCCTACACATACAGGCCATATCTGCTTCAACTCTGCTTAGGATACTGAAAAGAATAGTAGCTTCTCTTCAGTCAAATATACTGAACTTGCTTCGAACAATGCGAGTGCTATTTGTACTGTGTAAGGCAATGGGAGTGCAAAAATGACTTTCTTTACCAGAAAACAACTCTTGCTCATAGGAAACTGCATGTGATTCAACTCTGTTTATGAATAGGAAACACACATTAGCTCGCCTTACAAGAAACACACTCTGCTTTTGAGAAAAGAGCACTCTTCTACTCTACTCAGTTTCCTATAGGGCCAGAACACTGAGCTTGTTAAGAACAAAAGAACTGAACTTCCTACACACACAGCCCATATCTAGTTCAACTCTGCTTAGGAAACTGACAAGAGCAGTAGCTTCTCTTCAGTCCAATACACTGTACTTGCTGGGAACACACGTGAGTGCTATTTGCACTGGTATGGCTCTGGGAGCACAATAGTGACTTTGCTTATCAGAAAAAAAACTCTTGCTCATAAAACCAGAAACTGCATGTGATGCAACTCCGTTTATGAATGAGAAAAAAACACTAGCTCGCCTTACAAGAATCACACTCTGCTTTTGAACAAAGAGCACTCTTCTTCTCTACTGTGTTTTTTACGGGTTCTGAACAGTGAGCTTGTTCAGAACAGAAGAATGTACTTCCAACACACAGGGGCCATATATAGGTCAACTCTGCTTAGGAAACTGAAAAGAACAGTAGCTTCTCCTGAGTGAAAACACTGCACTTGCTGTGAACAGAAGCGAGTGGTATTTGCACTGTGTAATGTAATGCAATGTGAACGCAATAGTGACTTTTCTTACGAGACAATAACTCTTGCTCGTAGGACCAGACACTGCATGTGATTCAACTCCGTTTATAAATGGAAAACAAACACTAGCTTGCCTTACATGAAACACAGTCTGCCTTTGAAAAAAAGCACTCTTATACTCTACTGAGTTTCCTATAGGGCCAGAACAGTGAGCTTGCTCAGAACAAAGAACTGTGCTTCCTACACACAATGGCCATATGTACTTCAACTCTGCTTAGGAAACTGACAAGAACAGGAGCCTCTCTTCAGTCCAATACACTATACTTGCTGGGAACAGACGCAAGTGCTATTTGTACTCTCTTTGGCAATGGGAGCACTACAGTGACTTTCCTTAAAAAAAAAAAATCTTACTCCTAGGACCAGAAACTACATGTGATTCAAATACGTTTATGAATGTGAAACAAACACTAGCTCGCCTGACTAGAAACACACTTTGCTTTTGGCAAAAGAGCACTCTTCTACTCTAGTCTGTTTCGTGTAGGGCAAGAACAGTGAACTTGATCAAAACAAAAAAACTGTCCCTCCTAAACACATGAGCCATATCTAGTTCAACTCTGATTAGGAAACTGACAAGATTAGTAGCTTCTCTCAAGTCCAATAAACTGTACTTGAAGGGAACAGACGGTGGTGCTACTTTTACTGTGAATAGAAATTGGAGAACAATAGTGACTTTCCTTTCCAGAAAACAACTCTTGCTTGTAGGGATAGAACTGCAAGTGATTCAACTCCATTTATGAATGGAAAAGAAACACTAACTCCCCTTACAAGAAACTCACTCTTATTTTGAGAAAAGCACACTCTTCTACTCTACTCTGTTTTTTATAGGGCCAGAATAGGGAGCTTGGTCAGAATAAAAAAACTGTGCTTCCTACAAACATAGGCCATATCTAGTTCAACTCTGCTTAGGAAACTGACAAGAACAGTAGCTTCTCTTCAGTCCAATACACTGTATTGCTGGGAACAGACGCAAGTGCTGTTTGCACTGTGTATTGCAATGGGAGCACAATAGTAACATTCATTACCAGAAAACAACTCTTGTTGGTAGGACCAGAAACTGCATGTGATTCAACTCGCTTTATGAATGGGAAAGAAACACAAGATCGCCTTACTAGAAACACACTCTGGTTTTGAGAAATGAACACTATTCTACTCTACTTGTTTCCTATAGAGCCAGATCACTGAGCTTGCTCAGAACAAAAGAACTGTGCTTTCTACACACATGGGCCATATCTAGTTCACTTCTGCTTAGGAAACTGACAAGAACAGTAGCTTCTCTTCAGTGCAATACACTGTACTTGCTGGGAACAGACGCAAGTGCTATTTGCACTGTGTATGGCAATGGGAGTGCTATAGTGAATTTCCTTACCAGAAAGAAAACTCTTGTTCGTAGGACCAGAAATTGCATGTGATTCAACTATATTTATGAATGAAAAACAAACACAACCTCCCCTTACTAGAAACACACTCTGCTTTTGAGAAAAGACCACTCTTCTACTCTACTGTATTTCCTATAGGGCCAGTACAGTGAGCTTACTGAGAACAAAGAATTATGCTTCCTACACAAACGGGCCATATCGATTTCAACTCTGCATAGGAAACTGAAAGGAATAGTAGCTACTTTTTAATCCATTACACTGTACATGCAGGTAAATACGCGAGTGCTGTTTGCACTGTGTATGGCAATGGCAGCACAATAGTGATTTTCCTTACCAGAAAACATCTATTGCTCATAGGACCAGAAACTGCATGTGATTCAACTCCGTTTATGAATGGGAAAAAAAAACACTAAATTGCCTTACAAGAAACAAACTCGGCTGTTTCCCATGGGACCATAGAGAGCACTGCTCAGAACAAGAGATCTGCTTCCTACACAAAGGGGACATATCTAGTTCAACAATGCTTAGGAAACTGACAAGAACAGTAGCTTCTCTTCAGTCCAATACACTGTACTTGCTGGGAACAGACGCCAGTGCTATTTGCACTGTGTATGGCAATGAGAGCGCAAGAGTGACTCTTCTTACCAGAAAACAACTCTTGCTCGTAGGAACAGAAACTGCATGTGATTCAACTCCGTTTAGGACTGGGAAACAAACACTAGCTCGCCTTACAAGAAACACACTCTGCTTTTGAGAAAAGAGCACTCTTCTATTCTACTGTGTTTCCTATAGGGCCAGAGCAGTGAGCTTGCTCAGAACAAAAGAACTGTGCTTCCTACACACACGGGCCATTTGTAGTTCAACTCTGCTTAGGAAACTGACAAGAACAGTAGCTTCTCTTCAGTCCAATACACTGTACTTGCTGGGAACAGACGCCAGTGCTATTTGCACTGTGTATGGCAATGGGATCGCAAGAGTGACTCTTCTTACCAAAAAACAACTCTTGCTCATAGGAACAGAAACTGCATGGGATTCAACTCCGTTTAGGACTGGGAAACAAACACTAGCTCGCCTTACAAGAAACACACTCTGCTTTTGAGAAAAGAGCACTCTTCTATTCTACTGTGTTTCCTATAGGGCCAGAACAGTGAGCTTGCTCAGAACAAAAGAACTGTGCTTCCAACACACACGGACCATATCTAGTTCAACTCTGCTTAGGAAACTGACAAGAACAGTAGCTTCTCTTCAGTCCAATACACTGTACTTGCTGGAAACAGACGCCAGTGCTATTTGCACTGTGTATGGCAATGGGAGCACAAGAGTGACTCTTCTTACCAGAAAACAACTCTTGCTCGTAGGAACAAAAACTGCATGTGATTCAACTAGGTTTATGACTAGGAAACAAACACTAGCTCGCCTTACAAGAAACACACTCTGCTTTTGAGAAAAGAGCACTCTTCTATTCTACTGTGTTTCCTATAGGGCCAGAATAGTGAGCTTGCTCAGAACAAAAGAACTGTGCTTCCTACACACACGGGCCATATCTAGTTCAACTCTGCTTAGGAAACAGACAAGAACAGTAGCTTCTCTTCAGTCCAATACACTGTACTTGCTGGGAACAGACGCCAGTGCTATTTGCACTGTGTATGGCAATGGGAGCACAAGAGTGACTCTTCTTGGCAGAAAACAACCCGTGCTTGTAGGAACAAAAACTGCATGTGATTCAACTAGGTTTAGGACTGGGAAACAAGCACTAGCTCGCCTTACAAGAAACACACTCTGCTTTTGAGAAAAGAGCACTCTTCTATTCTACTGTGTTTCCTATAGGGCCAGAACAGTGAGCTTGCTCAGAACAAAAGAACTGTGCTTCCTACACACACGGGCCATATCTAGTTCAACTCTGCTTAGGAAACTGACAAGAACAGTAGCTTCTCTTCAGTCCAATACACTGTACTTGCTGGGAACAGACGCCAGTGCTATTTTCACTGTGTATGGCAATGGGAGCGCAAGAGTGACACTTCTTACCAGAAAACAACTCTTGCTCGTAGGACCAGAAACTGCATGTGATTCAACTCCGTTTAAGACTGGGAAACAAACGCTAGCTTGCCTTACAAGAAACACACTCTGCTTTTGAGAAAAGAGCACTCTTCTATTCTACTGTGTTTCCTATAGGGCAAGAACAGTGAGCTTGTTCAGAACAAAAGAACTGTGCTTCCTACACACACGGGCCATATCTAGTTCAACTCTGCTTAGGAAACTGACAAGAACAGTAGCTTCTCTACAGTGCAATACACTGTACTTGCTGGGAACAGACGCCAGTGCTATTTGCACTGTGTATGGCAATGGGAGCACAAGAGTGACTCTTCTTACCAGAAAATAACTCTTGCTCCTAGGAACAGAAACTGCATGGGATTCAAATCCGTTTAGGACTGGGAAACAAACACTAGCTTGCCTTACAAGAAACACACTCTGCTTTTGAGAAAAGAGCACTCTTCTATTCTACTGTGTTTCCTATAGGGCCAGAACAGTGAGCTTGTTCAGAACAAAAGAATTGTGCTTCCTACACACACGGGCCATATCTAGTTCAACTCTGCTTAGGAAACTGACAAGAACAGTAGCTTCTCTTCAGTCCAATACACTGTACTTGCTGGGAACAGACGCCAGTGCTATTTGCACTGTGTATGGCAATGGGAGCACAAGAGTGACTCTTCTTGGCAGAAAACAACTCGTGCTTGTAGGAACAAAAACTGCATGTGATTCAACGAGGTTTAGGACTGGGAAACAAGCACTAGCTCGCCTTACAAGAAACACACTCTGCTTTTGAGAAAAGAGCACTCTTCTATTCTACTGTGTTTCCTATAGGGCCAGAACAGTGAGCTTGCTCAGAACAAAAGAACTGTGCTTCCTACACACACGGGCCATATCTAGTTCAACTCTGCTTAGGAAATTGACAAGAACAGTAGCTTCTCTACAGTCCAATACACTGTACTTGCTGGGAACAGACGCCAGTGCTATTTGCACTGTGTATGGCAATGGGAGCGCAAGAGTGACTCTTCTTACCAGAAAATAACTCTTGCTCCTAGGACCAGAAACTGCATGGGATTCAAATCCGTTTAGGACTGGGAAACAAACACTAGCTCGCCTTACAAGAAACACACTCTGCTTTTGAGAAAAGAGCACTCTTCTATTCTACTGTGTTTCCTATAGGGCCAGAACAGTGAGCTTGCTCAGAACAAAAGAACTGTGCTTCCTACACACACGGACCATATCTAGTTCAACTCTGCTTAGGAAACTGACAAGAAGAGTAGCTTCTCTTCAGTCCAATACACTGTACTTGCTGGAAACAGACAGTGCTATTTGCACTGTGTATGGCAATGGGAGCACAAGAGTGACTCTTCTTACCAGAAAACAACTCTTGCTCATAGGAACAAAAACTGCATGTGATTCAACTAGGTTTATGACTAGGAAAAAAACACTAGCTCGCCTTACAAGAAACACACTCTGCTTTTGAGAAAAGAGCACTCTTCTATTCTACTGTGTTTCCTATAGGGCCAGAATAGTGAGCTTGCTCAGAACAAAAGAACTGTGCTTCCTACACACACGGGCCATATCTAGTTCAACTCTGCTTAGGAAACAGACAAGAACAGTAGCTTCTCTTCAGTCCAATACACTGTACTTGCTGGGAACAGACGCCAGTGCTATTTGCACTGTGTATGGCAATGGGAGCACAAGAGTGACTCTTCTTGGCAGAAAACAACCCGTGCTTGTAGGAACAAAAACTGCATGTGATTCAACTAGGTTTAGGACTGGGAAACAAGCACTAGCTCGCCTTACAAGAAACACACTCTGCTTTTGAGAAAAGAGCACTCTTCTATTCTACTGTGTTTCCTATAGGGCCAGAACAGTGAGCTTGCTCAGAACAAAAGAACTGTGCTTCCTACACACACGGGCCATATCTAGTTCAACTCTGCTTAGGAAACTGACAAGAACAGTAGCTTCTCTTCAGTCCAATACACTGTACTTGCTGGGAACAGACGCCAGTGCTATTTTTACTGTGTATGGTAATGGGAGCACAAGAGTGACACTTCTTACCAGAAAAAAACTCTTGCTCGTAGGACCAGAAACTGCATGTGATTCAACTCCGTTTAAGACTGGGAAACAAACACTAGCTTGCCTTACAAGAAACACACTCTGCTTTTGAGAAAAGAGCACTCTTCTATTCTACTGTGTTTCCTATAGGGCAAGAACAGTGAGCTTGTTCAGAACAAAAGAACTGTGCTTCCTACACACACGGGCCATATCTAGTTCAACTCTGCTTAGGAAACTGACAAGAACAGTAGCTTCTCTACAGTGCAATACACTGTACTTGCTGGGAACAGACGCCAGTGCTATTTGCACTGTGTATGGCAATGGGAGCACAAGAGTGACTCTTCTTACCAGAAAATAACTCTTGCTCCTAGGAACAGAAACTGCATGGGATTCAAATCCGTTTAGGACTGGGAAACAAACACTAGCTCGCCTTACAAGAAACACACTCTGCTTTTGAGAAAAGAGCACTCTTCTATTCTACTGTGTTTCCTATAGGGCCAGAACAGTGAGCTTGTTCAGAACAAAAGAACTGTGCTTCCTACACACACGGGCCATATCTAGTTCAACTCTGCTTAGGAAACTGACAAGAACAGTAGCTTCTCTTCAGTCCAATACACTGTACTTGCTGGGAACAGACGCCAGTGCTATTTGCACTGTGTATGGCAATGG
>NW_026736939.1:0-55000 GCF_949786415.1 Peromyscus eremicus | reverse complement strand
CAATAGTGACTTTCCTTACCAGAACACAACTCTTGCTCGTAGGACCGAGAACTGCATGTGATTCAACTCCATTTAGAACTGGGAAATAAACGCTAGCTCGCCTTACAAGAAACAGACTCTGCTTTTGAGAAAAAAGCACTCTTCTACTCTACTGTGTTTTCTATATGGCCAGAACAGTGAGCTTGCTCAGAACAAAAAAATTGTGCTTCCTACACACACGGCCATATCTAGATAAATTCTGCTTAGGAAACTGACAAGAACAGTAGCTCCTCTTGAGTCCAATACACTGTACATGCTGGGAACCGACACCAGTGCTATTTGCCCTGTGTATGACAATGGGAGCGCAATAGTGACTCTTCTTACCAGAAAACAACTCTTGCTCATAGGACCAGAAACTGCATGGGATTCAACTCCACTTCTGACTGGGAAACAAACACTAGCTCCCCTTACAAGAAACACACTCTGCTTTTGAGAAAAGAGCACTCTTCTATTCTACTGTGTTTCCTATGGGATCCGAACAGTGAGCTTGCTGAGAACAAAAGAACTGTGCTTCTTACACACAAGGGCCATATCTAGTTTAACTCTGCTTATGAAACTGACAAGATCAGTAGCTCCTCTTCAGTCCAATACACTGTACTTGCTGGGAACAGAGGCGAGTGCCATTTGCACTGTGTATGGCAAAGGGAGCGCAATAGTGACTTTCCTTACCAGAAAACATCCCTTGCTCGTAGGACCAGAAACTGCATGTTATTCATCTCCATTTAGGACTGACAAACAAATGCTAGCTCGCCACAAGGAACACACTCTGCTTTTCAGAAAAGAGCACGCTTCTACTATACTGTGTTTCCTATGGGGTCCTAACAGTGAGATTGCTCAGAACAAAAGAACTGTGCTTTCCACACACAAGGACCATATCTAGTTCCACTCTGCTTAGGAAACTGACAAGAACAGTAGCTCCTCTTCAGTCCAATACACTGTACTTGCTGGGAACAGACGCGAGTGCTATTTTCACAGTGTATGGCATTGGGAGTGCAACAGTGACTTTCCTTACCAGAAAACAACTCTTGCTCGTAGGACCAAAAACTGCATGTGATTCAACTCCATTTAGGACTGTGAAACAAACCCTAGCTCGCCTTACAAGAAACACACTCTGCTTTTGAGAAAAGAGCACTCTTCTACTCTACTGTGTTTCCTATAGTGCCAGAAGAGTGAGCTTGCTCAGAACAAAAAAACTGTGCTTCCTAAACACACGGCCATATCTAGTTCAATTCTGCTTAGGAAACTGACAAGTACAGTAGATCCTCTTCAGTCCAATACACTGTACTTGCTGGGAAGAGACACCAGTGCTATTTGCCCTGTGTATGACAATGGGAGCAAAATAGTGACTCTTCTTACCAGAAAACAACTCTTGCTCGTAGGACCAGAAACTGCATGTGATTCAACTCCATTTAGGACTGGGAAAGAAACGCTAGCTTGCCTTACAAGAAACACACTCTGCTTTTGAGAAAAGAGCACTCTTCTACTCTACTGTGTTTTCTGTAGGGCCAGAACAGTGAGCTTGCTCAGAACAAAAGAACTGTGCTTCCTACACACACAGCCATATCTAGTTCAATTCTGCTTAGGAAACTGACAAGAACAGTAGATCCTCCTCAGAACAATACACTGTACATGCTGGGAATAGACGCCAGTGCTATTTGCCCTGTGTATGACAATGGGAGCGCAATAGTGACTCTTTTGCCAGAAAACAACTCTTGCTTGTAGGACCAGAAACTGCATGTGATTCAACTACATTTAGGACTGGGAAACGAACGCTAGCTTGCCTTACAGGAAACACACTCTGCTTTTGAGAAAATAGTACTCTTCTAGTCTACTGTGTTTTCTATGGGGTCCGAACAGTGACCTTCCTCAGAACAAAAGAACTGTGCTTCCTACACACACAGGCATATCTAGTTCAACTCTGCTTAGGAAAATGACAAGAACAGTAGCTCCGCTTCAGTCCAATACACTGTACTTGCTGGGAACATACGCGAGACCTATTTGCACTGTGTATGGCAATGGGAGAGTAATAGAGACTCTTCTTACCAGGAAACAACTCTTGCTCGTAGGACTGAAACTGCATGTGATTCAACTCTATTTAGGACTGGGAAACAAACGCTAGCTCGCCTTACAAGAAACACACTCTGCTTTTGAGAAAAGAGCACTCTTCTACTCTACTGTGTTTCCTATGGGGTCCAAACAGTGAGCTTCCTCAGAACAAAAGAACTGTGCTTCCTACACACACGGGCCATATCTAGATTAACTCTGCTTAGGAAACTGACAAGAACAGTAGCTCCTCTTCAGAACAATACACTGTACTTGCTGGGAACAGACGCGAGTGCTATTTGCCCTGTGTATGGCAAAGGGAGTGCAATAGTGACTTTCCTTACCAGAAAACAACTCTTGCTCCTAGGACCAAAAACCGCATGTGATTCAACTCCATTTAGGACTGGGAAACAAACGCTAGCTCGCCTTACAAGAAACAAACTCTGCTTTTGAGAAAAGAGCAGTTTTCTACTGTACTGTGTTTCCTATAGTGCCAGAACAGTCAGCTTGCTCAGAACAAAAGTACTGTGCTTCTTACACACACGGCCATATCTCGTTCAATTCTACTTAGGATACTGAGAAGAAAAGTAGATCCTCTTCAGTCCAATACATTGTACATGCTGGGAAAAGACGCCAGTGCTATTTGCCCTGTGTATGACAATGGGAGCACAATAGTGACTCTTCTTACCAGAAAAAAACTCTTGCTCGTAGGACCAGAAACTGCATGTGATTCAACTCCACTTCTGAATGGGAAACAAACACTAGCTCCCCTTATAAGAAACACACTCAGCTTTTGAGAAAAGAGCACTCTACTATTCTACTGTGTTTCCTATGGGGTCTGAACAGTAAGCTTGCTGAGAACAAAAGTACTGTGCTTCTTACACACACGGCCATATCTCGTTCAATTCTACTTAGGAAACTGAGAAGAAAAGTAGATCCTCTTCAGTCCAATACATTGTACATGCTGGGAAAAGACGCCAGTGCTCTTTGCCCTGTGTATGACAATGGGAGCACAATAGTGACTCTTCTTACCAGAAAAAAACTCTTGCTCGTAGGACCAGAAACTGCATGTGATTCAACTCCACTTCTGAATGGGAAACAAACACTAGCTCCCCTTATAAGAAACACACTCAGCTTTTGAGAAAAGAGCACTCTTCTATTCAACTGTGTTTCCTATGGGGTCTGAACAGTAAGCTTGCTGAGAACAAAGAACTGTGCTTCCTACACACAAGGGCCATATATAGTTCAATTCTGCTTAGGAAACTGACAAGAACAGTAGGTCCTCTTCAGTCCAATACATTGTACATGCTGGGAAAAGACGCCAGTGCTATTTGCCCTGTGTATGACAATGGGAGCACAATTGTGACTTTCCTTACCAGAACACAACTCTTGTTCATAGGACCAGAAACTGCATGTGACTCAACTCAATTTACGACTGGGAAACAAACACTAGCTTGCCTTACAAGAAACACACTCTGCTTTTGAGAAAAGAGCACTCTTCTACTCTATTGTGTTTCCTATAGGGCCAGAACAGAGAGCTTGCTCAGAACAAAAGAACTGTGCATGCTAGACACACGGGCCATGTCTAGTTCAATTCTGCTTAGGAAACTGACAAGAACAGTAGGTCCTCTTCAGTACAATACACTGTACATGCTGCTAACAGACGCTAGTGCTATTTGCCCTGTGTATGACAATGGGAGCGCAATAGTGACTCTTCTTACCAGAAAACAACTCTTGCTCGTAGGACAAGAAGCTGCATGTGATTCAACTCCATTTAGGACTGGGAAACAAACGCTAGCTCTCCTTACAAGAAACACACTCTGCTTTTGAGAAAAGAGCACTCTTCTACTCTACTGTGTTTTCTATGGGGTCCGAACAGTGAGCTTGCTCAGAACAAAAGAACTGTGCTTCCTACACACACGGGCCATATCTAGATAAATTCTGCTTAGGAAACTGACAAGAACAGTAGCTCCTCTTCAGTCCAATACACTGTACTTTATGGGAACAGACGCGTGTGCTATTTGCACTGTGTATGTCAATGGAAGCGCAGTATTTACTTTCCTTACCAGAAAACAACTCTTGCTCGTAGGACCAGAAACTGCATGGGATTCAACTCCACTTCTGACTGGGAAACAAACACTAGCTCCCCTTACAAGAAACACACTCTGCTTTTGAGAAAAGAGCACTCTTCTATTCTACTGTGTTTCCTATGGGATCCGAACAGTGAGCTTGCTGAGAACAAAAGAACTGTGCTTCTTACACACAAGGGCCATATCTAGTTCAACTCTGCTTAGGAAACTGACAAGATCAGTAGCTCCTCTTCAGTCCAATACACTGTACTTGCTGTAAACAGACGCGAGTGCTATTTGCACTGTGTGTGGCAATGGGAGCACAATAGTGACTTTCCTTACAAGAACACAACTCTTCCTCATAGGACCAGAAACTGCATGTGATTCAACTCAATTTAGGACTGGGAAACAAACACTAGCTCGTCTTATAAGAAACACACTCTGCTTTTGTTAAAAGAGCACTCTTCTACTCTACTGTGTTTCCTATGGGTTCCGAACAGTGAGCTTCTCAGAACAAAAGAACTGTGCTTCCTACACACACGGCCATATCTAGATCAATTCTGCTTAGGAAACTGACAAGAAGAGTAGCTCCTCTTCAGTCCAATACACTGTACATGCTGGGAACCGACACCGTGCTATTTGGCCTGTGTATGACAATGGGAGCGCAATAGTGACTCTTCTTACCAGAAAACAACTCTTGCTCGTAGGACAAGAAACTGCATGCGATTCAACTCCATTTAGGACTGGGAAACAAACGCTAGCTCGCCTTACAAGAAACACACTCTGCTTTTGAGAAAAGAGCACTCTTCTACTATACTGTGTTTCCTATTGGGTCGTAAAAGTGAGCTTGCTCAGAACAAAAGAACTGTGCTTCCTACACACACGGGCCATATCTACTTCAACTCTGCTTAGGAAACTGACAAAAGCTTTAGCTCCTCTTCAGTCCAATACACTGTACTTGCTGGGAACAGATGCCAGTGCTATTTTCATTGCGTATGGCATTGGGAGTGCAACAGTGACTTTCCTTACCAGAAAACAACTCTTGCTCGTAGTACCAAAAACTGCATGTGATTCAACTCCATTTAGGACTGGGAAACAGACGCTAGCTCGCCTTACAAGAAACACACTCTGCTTTTGAGAAAAGAGCACTCTTCTAATCTACTGTGTTTCCTGTAGGGCCAGAAGAGTGAGCTTGCTCAGAACAAAAGAACTGTGCTTCCTAAACACACGGCCATATCTAGATCAATTCTGCTTA
Organism: Peromyscus eremicus; assembly: GCF_949786415.1. Lineage (NCBI taxonomy): Eukaryota > Metazoa > Chordata > Mammalia > Rodentia > Cricetidae > Peromyscus > Peromyscus eremicus. The sequence continues at coordinate 49,594 of NW_026736939.1, read as the reverse complement.
GGATACTGACAAGTACAGTAGATCCTCATCAGTCCAATACACTGTACATGCTGGGAAGAGACACCAGTGCTATTTGCCCTGTGTATGACAATGGGAGCACAATAGTGACTCTTCTTACCAGAAAACAACTCTTGCTCGTAGGACCAGAAACTGCATGTGATTCAACTCCATTTAGGACTGGGAAACAAACGCTACCTCGCCTTACAAGAAACACACTCTGCTTTTGAGAAAAGAGCACTCTTCTACTCTACTGTGTTTTCTGTAGGGCCAGAACAGTGACCTTGCTCAGAACAAAAGAACTGTGCTTCATACACACACAGCCATATCTAGTTCAATTCTGCTTAGGAAACTGACAAGAACAGTAGATCCTCCTCAGTACAATACACTGTACATGCTGGTAAGAGACGCCAGTGCTATTTGCCCTGTGTATGACAATGGGAGCGCAATAGTGACTCTTTTGCCAGAAAACAACTCTTGCTTATAGGACCAGAAACTGCATGTGATTCAACTACATTTAGGACTGGGAAACGAACGCTAGCTTGCCTTACAGGAAACACACTCTGCTTTTGAGAAAATAGTACTCTTCTAGTCTACTGTGTTTTCTATGGGGTCCGAACAGTGAGCTTTCTAAGAGCAAAAGAACTGTGCTTCCTACACACACAGGCATATCTAGTTCAACTCTGCTTAGGAATCTGACAAGAACAGTAGCTCCGCTTCAGTCCAATACACTGTACTTGCTGAGAACAGACACGAGAGCTATTTGCACTGTGTATGGCAATGGGAGAGTAATAGAGACTCTTCTTACCAGGAAACAACTCTTGATCTTAGGACTGAAACTGCATGTGATTCAACTCCATTTAGGACTGGGAAACAAACGCTAGCTCGCCTTACAAGAAACACACTCTGCTTTTGAGAAAAGAGCACTCTTCTACTCTACTGTGTTTCCTATGAGGTCCAAACAGTGAGCTTCCTCAGAACAAAAGAACTGAGCTTCCTACACACACGGGCCATATCTAGATTAACTCTGCTTAGGAAACTGACAAGAACAGTAGCTCTTCTTCAGTCGAATACACTGTACTAGCTGGGAACAGAAGCGAGTGCTATTTGCACTGTGTATGGCAAAGGGAGAGCAATAGTGACTTTCCTTACCAGAAAACAACTCTTGCTCGTAGGACCAAAAACTGCATGTGATTCAACTCCTTTTAGGACTGGGAAACAAACGCTAGCTTGCCTTACAAGAAACACACTCTGCTGTTGAGAAAAGAGCACTCTTCTACTCTACTTTTTTTCCTATGGGGTCTGAACAGTGAGCTTGCTCAGAACAAAAGAACTGTGCTTCCTACATACACGGGCCATATCTAGTTCAACTCTGCTTAGGAAACTGACAAGATCATTGGTTCCTCTTCAGTCCAATACACTGTACTTGCTGGGAACAGACGTGAGTGCTATTTGCACTGTGTATGGCAATGGGAGCGCAATAGTGACTTTCCTTACCAGAACACAACTCTTGCTCATAGGACCGAGAACTGCATGTGATTCAACTCCATTTAGAACTGGGAAATAAACGCTAGCTCGCCTTACAAGAAACAGACTCTGCTTTTGAGAAAAGAGCACTCTTCTACTCTACTGTGTTTTCTATATGGCCAGAACAGTGAGCATGCTCAGAACAAAAGAACTGTGCTTCCTACACACACGGCCATATCTAGATAAATTCTGCTTAGGAAACTGACAAGAACAGTAGCTCCTCTTGAGTCCAATACACTGTACATGCTGGGAACCGACACCAGTGCTATTTGCCCTGTGTATGACAATGGGAGCGCAATAGTGACTCTTCTTACCAGAAAACAACTCTTGCTCATAGGACCAGAAACTGCATGGGATTCAACTCCACTTCTGACTGGGAAACAAACACTAGCTCCCCTTACAAGAAACACACTCTGCTTTTGAGAAAAGAGCACTCTTCTATTCTACTGTGTTTCATATGGGATCCGAACAGTGAGCTTGCTGAGAACAAAAGAACTGTGCTTCTTACACACAAAGGCCATATCTAGTTCAACTCTGCTTAGGAAACTGACAAGATCAGTAGCTCCTCTTCAGTCCAATACACTGTACTTGCTGGGAACAGAGGCGAGTGCCATTTGCACTGTGTATGGCAAAGGGAGCGCAATAGTGACTTTCCTTACCAGAAAACATCCCTTGCTCGTGGGACCAGAAACTGCATGTTATTCATCTCCATTTAGGACTGACAAACAAATGCTAGCTCGCCACAAGAAACACACTCTGCTTTTCAGAAAAGAGCACTCTTCTACTATACTGTGTTTCCTATGGGGTCCTAACAGTGAGCTTGCTCAGAACAAAAGAACTGTGCTTCCCACACACACGGACCATATCTAGTTCCACTCTGCTTAGGAAACTGACAAGAACAGTAGCTCCTCTTCAGTCCAATACACTGTACTTGCTGGGAACAGACGCGAGTGCTATTTTCACAGTGTATGGCATTGGGAGTGCAACAGTGACTTTCCTTACCAGAAAACAACTCTTGCTCGTAGGACCAAAAACTGCATGTGATTCAACTCCATTTAGGACTGGGAAACAAACCCTAGCTCGCCTTACAAGAAACACACTCTGCTTTTGAGAAAAGAGCACTCTTCTACTCTACTGTGTTTCCTATAGTGCCAGAAGAGTGAGCTTGCTCAGAACAAAAAAACTGTGCTTCCTAAACGCACGGCCCTATCTAGTTCAATTCTGCTTAGGAAACTGACAAGTACAGTAGATCCTCTTCAGTCCAATACACTGTACTTGCTGGGAAGAGACACCAGTGCTATTTGCCCTGTGTATGACAATGGGAGCAAAATAGTGACTCTTCTTGCCAGAAAACAACTCTTGCTCGTAGGACAAGAAACTGCATGTGATTCAACCCCATTTAGGACTGGGAAAGAAACGCTAGCTTGCCTTACAAGAAACACACTCTGCTTTTGAGAAAAGAGCACTCTTCTACTCTACTGTGTTTTCTGTAGGGCCAGAACAGTGAGCTTGCTCAGAACAAAAGAACTGTGCTTCCTAAACACACAGCCATATCTAGTTCAATTCTGCTTAGGAAACTGACAAGAACAGTAGATCATCCTCAGAACAATACACTGTACATGCTGGGAAGAGACGCCAGTGCTATTTGCCCTGTGTATGACAATGGGAGCGCAATAGTGACTCTTTTGCCAGAAAACAACTCTTGCTTGTAGGACCAGAAACTGCATGTGATTCAACTACATTTAGGACTGGGAAACGAACGCTAGCTTGCCTTACAGGAAACACACTCTGCTTTTGAGAAAATAGTACTCTTCTAGTCTACTGTGTTTTCTATGGGGTCCGAACAGTGAGCTTCCTCAGAACAAAAGAACTGTGCTTCCTACACACACAGGCATATCTAGTTCAACTCTGCTTAGGAAAATGACAAGAACAGTAGCTCCGCTTCAGTCCAATACACTGTACTTGCTGAGAACATACGCGAGACCTATTTGCACTGTGTATGGCAATGGGAGAGTAATAGAGACTCTTCTTACCAGGAAACAACTCTTGCTCGTAGGACTGAAACTGCATGTGATTCAACTCTATTTAGGACTGGGAAACAAACGCTAGCTCGCCTTACAAGAAACACACTCTGCTTTTGAGAAAAGAGCACTCTTCTACTCTACTGTGTTTCCTATGGGGTCCAAACAGTGAGCTTCCTCAGAACAAAAGAACTGTGCTTCCTACACACACGGGCCATATCTAGATTAACTCTGCTTAGGAAACTGACAAGAACAGTAGCTCCTCTTCAGAACAATACACTGTACTTGCTGGGAACAGACGCGAGTGCTATTTGCCCTGTGTATGGCAAAGGGAGTGCAATAGTGACTTTCCTTACCATAAAACAACTCTTGCTCCTAGGACCAAAAACCGCATTTGATTTAACTCCATTTAGTTCTGGGAAACAAACGCTAGCTCGCCTTACAAGAAACAAACTCTGCTTTTGAGAAAAGAGCAGTTTTCTACTGTACTGTGTTTCCTATAGTGCCAGAACAGTCATCTTGCTCAGAACAAAAGTACTGTGCTTCTTACACACACGGCCATATCTCGTTCAATTCTACTTAGGAAACTGAGAAGAAAAGTAGATCCTCTTCAGTCCAATACATTGTACATGCTGGGAAAAGACGCCTGTGCTATTTGCCCTGTGTATGACAATGGGAGCACAATAGTGACTCTTCTTACCAGAAAAAAACTCTTGCTCGTAGGACCAGAAACTGCATGTGATTCAACTCCACTTCTGAATGGGAAACAAACACTAGCTCCCCTTATAAGAAACACACTCAGCTTTTGAGAAAAGAGCACTCTTCTATTCTACTGTGTTTCCTATGGGGTCTGAACAGTAAGCTTGCTGAGAACAAAGAACTGTGCTTCCTACACACAAGGGCCATATATAGTTCAATTCTGCTTAGGAAACTGACAAGAACAGTAGGTCCTCTTCAGTCCAATACATTGTACATGCTGGGAAAAGACGCCAGTGCTATTTGCCCTGTGTATGACAATGGGAGCACAATAGTGACTCTTCTTACCAGAAAAAAACTCTTGCTCGTAGGACCAGAAACTGCATGTGATTCAACTCCACTTCTGAATGGGAAACAAACACTAGCTCCCCTTATAAGAAACACACTCAGCTTTTGAGAAAAGAGCACTCTTCTATTCTACTGTGTTTCCTATGGGGTCTGAACAGTAAGCTTGCTGAGAACAAAGAACTGTGCTTCCTACACACAAGGGCCATATATAGTTCAATTCTGCTTAGGAAACTGACAAGAACAGTAGGTCCTCTTCAGTCCAATACATTGTACATGCTGGGAAAAGACGCCAGTGCTATTTGCCCTGTGTATGACAATGGGAGCACAATTGTGACTTTCCTTACCAGAACACAACTCTTGTTCATAGGACCAGAAACTGCATGTGACTCAACTCAATTTACGACTGGGAAACAAACACTAGCTTGCCTTACAAGAAACACACTCTGCTTTTGAGAAAAGAGCACTCTTCTACTCTATTGTGTTTCCTATAGGGCCAGAACAGAGAGCTTGCTCAGAACAAAAGAACTGTGCATGCTAGACACACGGGCCATGTCTAGTTCAATTCTGCTTAGGAAACTGACAAGAACAGTAGGTCCTCTTCAGTACAATACACTGTACATGCTGCTAACAGACGCTAGTGCTATTTGCCCTGTGTATGACAATGGGAGCGCAATAGTGACTCTTCTTACCAGAAAACAACTCTTGCTCGTAGGACAAGAAACTGCATGTGATTCAACTCCATTTAGGACTGGGAAACAAACGCTAGCTCGCCTTACAAGAAACACACTCTGCTTTTGAGAAAAGAGCACTCTTCTACTCTACTGTGTTTCCTATGGGGTCCGAACAGTGAGCTTGCTCAGAACAAAAGAACTGTGCTTCCTACACACACGGGCCATATCTAGATAAATTCTGCTTAGGAAACTGACAAGAACAGTAGCTCCTCTTCAGTCCAATACACTGTACTTTATGGGAACAGACGCGTGTGCTATTTGCACTGTGTATGTCAATGGAAGCGCAGTAGTTACTTTCCTTACCAGAAAACAACTCTTGCTCGTAGGACCAGAAACTGCATGGGATTCAACTCCACTTCTGACTGGGAAACAAACACTAGCTCCCCTTACAAGAAACACACTCTGCTTTTGAGAAAAGAGCACTCTTCTATTCTACTGTGTTTCCTATGGGATCCGAACAGTGAGCTTGCTGAGAACAAAAGAACTGTGCTTCTTACACACAAGGGCCATATCTAGTTCAACTCTGCTTAGGAAACTGACAAGATCAGTAGCTCCTCTTCAGTCCAATACACTGTACTTGCTGTAAACAGACGCGAGTGCTATTTGCACTGTGTGTGGCAATGGGAGCACAATAGTGACTTTCCTTACCAGAACACAACTCTTCCTCATAGGACCAGAAACTGCATGTGATTCAACTCAATTTAGGACTGGGAAACAAACACTAGCTCGCCTTACAAGAAACACACTCTGCTTTTGAGAAAAGAGCACTCTTCTACTCTACTGTGTTTCCTATGGGGTCCGAACAGTGAGCTTGCTCAGAACAAAAGAACTGTGCTTCCTACACACACGGGCCATATCTAGATAAATTCTGCTTAGGAATCTGACAAGAACAGTAGCTCCTATTCAGTCCAATACACTGTACATGCTGGGAACCGACACCAGTGCTATTTGCCCTGTGTATGACAATGGGAGTGCAATAGTGACTCTTCTTACCAGAAAACAACTGTTTCTCGTAGGACAAGAAACTGCATGTGATTCAACTCCATTTAGGACTGCGAAACAAACGCTAGGTCCCCTTACAAGAAACACACTCTGCTTTTGAGAAAAGAGTACTCTTCTAGTCTACTGTGTTTTCTATGGGGTCCGAACAGTGAGCTTGCTAAGAGCAAAAGAACTGTGCTTCCTACACACACAGGCATATCTAGTTCAACTCTGCTTAGGAAACTGACAAGAACAGTAGCTCCGCTTCAGTCCAATACACTGTACATGCTGAGAAAAGACGCGAGAGCTATTTGCACTGTGTATGGCAATGGGAAAGTAATAGAGACTCTTCTTACCAGGAAACAACTCTTGCTCGTAGGACCAAAAACTGCATGTGTCAACTCCATTTAGATCTGGAAAATAAACGCTAGCTCGCCTTACAAGAAACACACTCTGCTTTTGAGAAAAGAGCATTCTTCTACTCTACTGTGTTTCCTATGGGGTCCGAACAGTGAGCTTGCTCAGAACAGAAGAACTGTGCTTCCTACACACACGGCCATATCTAGTTAAATTCTGCTTAAAAAACTGACAAGAACAGTAGCTCCTCTTCAGTCCAGTACACTGTACTTGCTGGGAACAGACGCGTGTGCTATTTGCCCTGTGTATGACAATGGGAGCGCAATAGTGACTCTTCTTACCAGAAAACAACTCTTGCTCGTAGGACTAGAAACTGCATGGGATTCAACTCCATTTCTGACTGGGAAACAAACACTAGGTCTCCTTACAAGAAACACACTCTGCTTTTGAGAAAAGAGCACTCTTCTACTCTACTGTGTTTCCTATGGAGTCTGAAGAGTGAGCTTGCTCAGAACAAAAGAACTGTGCTTCCTACACACACGGGCCATATCTAATTCAACTCTGCTTAGGAAACTGACAAGAAAAGAGCTCCTCTTCAGTCCAATACACTGTACTTGCTGTGAATAGACGCGAGTGCTATTTGCACTCTGTATGGCAAAGGGAACGCAATAGAGACTTTCCTTACCAGAAAAATCTCATGCCCGTAGGACCAAAAACTGCATGTGTCTCAACTCCTTTTAGGACTGGGAAACAAATGCTAGCTCGCCTTACAAGAAACACACTCTGCTTTTGAGAAAAGAGCACTCTTCTACTGTACTGTGTTTCCTAAGTTTTCCGAACAGTGACTTGTTCAGAACAAAAGAACTGTGCTTCCTACACACACGGGCCATATTTAGTTCAACTCTGCTTAGGAAACTGACAAGATCAGTAGCTCCTCTTCAGTCCAATACACTGTACTTGGTGGAAATAGATGCGAGTGCTATTTGCACTGTGTATTGCAATGGGAGCTCAATAGTGACTTTTCTTATCAGAAAACAACTCTTGCTCATAGGACCAGAAACTGCATGGGATTCAACTCCATTTCTGACTGGGAAACAAACGCTAGCTTGCCTTAAAAGAAACTCACTCTGCTTTTGAGAAAAGAGCACTCTCCTACTCTACTGTGTTTCCTATGGGGTCCAAACAGTGAGCTTGCTCAGAAAAAAGAACTGTGATTCCTACACACACGGGCCATATCTAGTTCAACTCTGCTTAGGAAACTGACAAGAACAGTAGCTCCTCTTCAGTCCAATACACTGTACTTGCTGGGAACAGACGCGAGTGCTATTTGCACTGTGTATGGCAAGGGAAGATCAATAGTGACTCTTCTTACCAGAAAAAAACTCTTGCTCCTAGGACCAAAAACTGCATGTGATTCAACTCAATTAAGAACTGGGAAATAAAGGCTAGCTTGCCTTACAAGAAACACACTCTGCTTTTGAGAAAAGAGCACTCTTCTACTCTACTGTGTTTCCTATGGGGTCCGAACAGTGAGCTTCCTCAGAACAAAAGAACTGTGCTTCTTACACAGACGGGCCATATCTAGTTCAACTCTGCTTAGGAAACTCACGAGAACAGTAGCTCATCTTCAAAACAATACACTGTACTTGCTGGGAACAGACGCGAGTGCTATTTGCACTGTGTATGCAAATGGAGGGCAATAGTGACTCTTCTTAGCAGAAAAAAACTCTTGCTTGTAGGACCAGAAACTGCATGGTATTCAACTCCATTTCTGACTGGGAAACAAACACTAGCTCTCCTTACAAGAAACACACTCTGCTTTTGAGAAAAGAGCACTCTTCTACTTTACTGTGTTTCCTATGGGGTCTGAACAGGGAGCTTTCTTAGAACAAAGAACTGTGCTTCCTACACACACGGGCCATATCTAATTCAACTCTGCTTAGGAAACTGACAAGAACAGTAGCTCCTCTTCAGTCCAATACACTGTACTTGCTCGGAACAGACACGAGTGCTACTTGCACTGTGTAAGGTAATGGGAACACAATAGTGACTTTCCTTACCAGAAAATAACTCTTGCTCGTAGGAGCAGAAAATGCATGGGATTCAAATCCATTTCTGACTGGGAAACAAACACTAGCTCGCCTTACAAGAAACACACTCTGCTTTTGAGAAAGAGCACTCTTCTACTCTACTGTGTTTCCTATTGGGTCCGAACAGTGAGCTTGCTCAGAACAAAAGAACTGTGCTTCCTACACACACGGGCCATATCTTGTTCAACACTGCTTAGGAAACTGACAAGAACAGTAGCTCGACTTCAGTCCAATACACTGTCCTTGCTGGGAACAGACGCGAGTGCTAATCGCACTGTGTATGGCAATGGGAGCGCAATAGTGTCTTTCCTTACCAGAAAACAACTCCTGCTCGTAAGACCAGAAACTGCAAGTGATTCAACTCCATTTAGGACTGGGAATCAAACGCTATCTCGACTTACAAGAAACTCACTCTGCTTTTGATAAAAGAGCAGTCTTCTAATCTAATGTGTTTCTTATAGGGCCAGAAGAGTGATTTGTCTCAGAACAAAAGAACTGTGTTTTTTACACACACGGGCCATAGCTACTTCAACTCTGCTTAGGAAACTGACAAGAAAAGTAGATCCTCTTCAGTCCAATACACTGTACATGCTGGGAACAGACGCCAGTGATATTTGCCCTGTGCATGGCAATGGGAGCACAATAGTGACTCTTCTTACCAGAAAACAACTCTTGCACGTAGGACCAGAAACTGCATGGGATTCAACTCCATTTAGGATTGGGAAACAAACGCTAGCTCGCCTTACAAGAAACACACTCTGCTTTTGAGAAAAGATCACTCTTCTACTCTAATGTGTTTCCTACAGGGCCAGAACAGTGAGCTTGCTCAGAACAAAAGAACTGTGCTTCCTATACACTCGGCCATATCTAGTTCAACTCTGCTAAGGAAACTGAGGAGGACAGTAGATCCTCTTCAGTCCAATACACTGTACTTGCTGGAAGCAGACGCGAGTGCTATTTGCACTGTGTATTGCAATGGGAGCGCAATAGTGGCTCTTATTACCAGAAAATACCTCTTGCTCGTAAGAACAGAAACCGCATGGGATTCAACTCCATTTCTGACTGGGAAACAAACCCTAGCTCTCCTTACAAGAAACACACTCTGCTTTTGTGAAAAGAGCACTCCTCTACTCTACTGTGTTTCCTATAGGGTCCGAAAAGTGAGCTTGCTCAGAACAAAAGAGCTGTGCTTCCTACACACACGGGCCATATCTAGTTCAACTGTGCTTGGGAAACTGACAAGAACAGTAGCTCCTCTTCAGTCCAATACACTGTACTTGCTGGGTACAGACGCGAGTGCTATTTGCACTGTGTATGGCAATGGGAGCACAATAGTGACTTTCCTTACCAAAAAACAACTCTTGCTCGTAGGATCAAAAACTGCATGAGATTCAACTCCATTTAGGACTGGGAAACAAATGCTCGCTCGCCTTACAAGAAACAGACTCTGCTTTTGAGAAAAGATCACTCTTATACTCTATTTTGTTTCCCATATATGCCAGAACAGTGAGCTTGCTCAGAACAAAAGAACTGTGCTTCCTACACACACGGGTCATATCTAGTTTAACTGTGCTTAGGAAACTGACAAGAACAGTAGCTCATCTTCTGTCCAATACACTGTACTTGCTGGGAACAGACGCGAGTGCTATTTGCACTGTGTATGGCAATGGGACCGCAATAGTCACTATTCTTACCAGAAAACAACTCTTGCTCGTAGGACTAGAAACTGCATGGGATTCAACTCCATTTAGGACTTGCAAACAAACGCTAGCTCTCCTTACAAGAAACACACTCTGCTTTTGAGAAAAGAGCACTCTTCTACTCTACTGTGTTTCCTATGGGGTCCGAACAGTGAGCTTGCTCAGAATAAAAGAACTGTGCTTCCTACACATGGGACATATCTAGTTCAACTCTGCTTAGGAACCTGACAAGAACAGTAGCTCCTCTTCAGTCCAATACACTGTAATTGCTGGGAACAGACGCGAGTACTATTTGTACTGTGTATGGCAAAGGGAGCACAATAGTGAATTTCCTTACCAGAAAACAACTCTTGGTCGTAGGACCTGAAACTGCATGTGATCAACTCCATTTAGGACTTGAAAACAAACGCTAGCTCACCTTACAAGCAACACAGTCTGCTTTGAGAAACGATCACTCTTCTACTCTACTTTTTTTCCTATGGGGTCTGAACAGTGAGCTTGCTCAGAACGAAAGAAATGTGCTTCCTACATACACGGGCCATATCTAGTTCAACTCTGCTTAGGAAACTGACAAGATCAGTAGCTCCTCTTCAGTCCAATACACTGTACTTGCTGGGAACAGACATGAGTGCTATTTGAACTGTGTATGACAATGGGAGCGCAATAGTGACTTTCCTTACCAGAACACAACTCTTGCTCGTAAACCAAAAGCTGCCTGTGATTCAACTCCATTTAGGACTTGGAAACAAACGCTAGCTCGCCTTACAAGAAACACACTCTGCTTTTGAGAAAAGAGCACGCTTCTACTCTACTGTGTTTCCTATGGGGTCCGAACAGTTAGCTTGCTCCGAACAAAAGAACTGTGCTTCCTACACACACGGGCCATATCTAGTTCAACTCTGCTTAGGAAACTGACAAGAACAGTAGCTCCTCTTCAGTCCAATACACTGTACTTGCTGGGAACAGACGCGAGTGCTATTTGCACTGTGTATGGCAAGGGGAGATCAATAGTGACTCTTCTTACCAGAAAAAAACTCTTGCTCGTAGGACCGAAAACTGCATGTGATTCAACTCAATTAAGAACTGGGAAATAAATGCTAGCTTGCCTTACAAGAAACACACTCTGCTTTTGAGAAAAGAGCACTCTTCTACTCTACTGTGTTTCCTATGGGGTCAGAACAGTGAGCTTCCTCAGAACAAAAGAACTGTGCTTCCTACACACACGGGCCATATCTAGTTCAACTCTGCTTAGGAAACTCACGAGAACAGTAGCTCATCTTCAAAACAATACACTGTACTTGCTGGGAACAGACGCGAGTGCTATTTGCACTGTGTATGGCAATGGGAGGGCAATAGTGACTCTTCTTAGCAGAAAAAAACTCTTGCTTGTAGGACCAGAAACTGCATGGTATTCAACTCCATTTCTGACTGGGAAACAAACACTAGCTCTCCTTACAAGAAACACACTCTGCTTTTGAGAGAAGAGCACTCTTCTACTCTACTGTGTTTCCTATGGGGTCTGAACAGGGAGCTTGCTTAGAACAAAGAACTGTTCTTCCTACACACACGGGCCATATCTAATTCAACTTTGCTTAGGAAACTGACAAGAACAGTCGCTCCTCTTCAGTCCAATACACTGTACTTGCTCGGAACAGACACGAGTGCTATTTGCACTGTGTAAGGCAATGGGAACACAATAGTGACTTTCCTTACCAGAAAATAACTCTTGCTCGTAGGAGCAGAAAATGCATGGGATTCAAATCCATTTCTGACTGGGAAACAAACACTAGCTCGCCTTACAAGAAACACACTCTGCTTTTGAGAAAGAGCACTCTTCTACTCTACTGTGTTTCCTATTGTGTCCGAACAGTGAGCTTGCTCAGAACAAAAGAACTGTGCTTCCTACACACAGGGGCCATATCTAGTTCAACACTGCTTAGGAAACTGACAAGAACAGTAGCTCCACTTCAGTCCAATACACTGTCCTTGCTGGGAACAGACGCGAGTGCTAATCGCACTGTGTATGGCAATGGGAGCGCAATAGTGACTTTCCTTACCAGAAAACAACTCCTGCTCGTAAGACCAGAAACTGCATGTGATTCAACTCCATTTAGGACTGGGAATCAAACGCTATCTCGACTTACAAGAAACTCACTCTGCTTTTGATAAAAGAGCAGTCTTCTAATCTAATGTGTTTCTTATAGGGCCAGAAGAGTGATTTGTCTCAGAACAAAAGAACTGTGTTTTTTACACACACGGGCCATAGCTACTTCAACTCTGCTTAGGAAACTGACAAGAAAAGTAGATCCTCTTCAGTCCAATACACTGTACATGCTGGGAACAGACGCCAGTGATATTTGCCCTGTGCATGGCAATGGGAGCACAATAGTGACTCTTCTTACCAGAAAACAACTCTTGCACGTAGGACCAGAAACTGCATGGGATTCAACTCCATTTAGGATTGGGAAACAAACGCTAGCTCGCCTTACAAGAAACACACTCTGCTTTTGAGAAAAGATCACTCTTCTACTCTAATGTGTTTCCTACAGGGCCAGAACAGTGAGCTTGCTCAGAACAAAAGAACTGTGCTTCCTATACACTCGGCCATATCTAGTTCAACTCTGCTAAGGAAACTGAGAAGGACAGTAGATCCTCTTCAGTCCAATACACTGTACTTGCTGGAAGCAGACGCGAGTGCTATTTGCACTGTGTATTGCAATGGGAGCGCAATAGTGGCTCTTATTACCAGAAAATACCTCTTGCTCGTAAGAACAGAAACCGCATGGGATTCAACTCCATTTCTGACTGGGAAACAAACCCTAGCTCTCCTTACAAGAAACACACTCTGCTTTTGTGAAAAGAGCACTCCTCTACTCTACTGTGTTTCCTATAGGGTCCGAAAAGTGAGCTTGCTCAGAACAAAAGAGCTGTGCTTCCTACACACACGGGCCATATCTAGTTCAACTGTGCTTGGGAAACTGACAAGAACAGTAGCTCCTCTTCAGTCCAATACACTGTACTTGCTGGGTACAGACGCGAGTGCTATTTGCACTGTGTATGGCAATGGGAGCACAATAGTGACTTTCCTTACCAAAAAACAACTCTTGCTCGTAGGATCAAAAACTGCATGTGATTCAACTCCATTTAGGACTGGGAAACAAATGCTCGCTCGCCTTACAAGAAACAGACTCTGCTTTTGAGAAAAGATCACTCTTATACTCTATTTTGTTTCCCATATATGCCAGAACAGTGAGCTTGCTCAGAACAAAAGAACTGTGCTTCCTACACACACGGGTCATATCTAGTTTAACTGTGCTTAGGAAACTGACAAGAACAGTAGCTCATCTTCTGTCCAATACACTGTACTTGCTGGGAACAGACGCGAGTGCTATTTGCACTGTGTATGGCAATGGGAACGCAATAGTCACTATTCTTACCAGAAAACAAATCTTGCTCGTAGGACTAGAAACTGCATGGGATTCAACTCCATTTAGGACTTGGAAACAAACGCTAGCTCTCCTTACAAGAAACACACTCTGCTTTTGAGAAAAGAGCACTCTTCTACTCTACTGTGTTTCCTATGGGGTCCGAACAGTGAGCTTGCTCAGAATAAAAGAACTGTGCTTCCTACACATGGGCCATATCTAGTTCAACTCTGCTTAGGAACCTGACAAGAACAGTAGCTCCTCTTCAGTCCAATACACTGTACTTGCTGGGAACAGACGCGAGTACTATTTGTACTGTGTATGGCAAAGGGAGCACAATAGTGAATTTCCTTACCAGAAAACAACTCTTGGTCGTAGGACCTGAAACTGCATGTGATCAACTCCATTTAGGACTGGAAAACAAACGCTAGCTCACCTTACAAGCAACACACTCTGCTTTGAGAAACGATCACTCTTCTACTCTACATTTTTTCCTATGGGGTCAGAACAGTGAGCTTGCTCAGAACGAAAGAACTGTGCTTCCTACATACACGGGCCATATCTAGTTCAACTCTGCTTAGGAAACTGACAAGATCAGTAGCTCCTCTTCAGTCCAATACACTGTACTTGCTGGGAACAGACATGAGTGCTATTTGCACTGTGTATGACAATGGGAGCGCAATAGTGACTTTCCTTACCAGAAAACAACTCTTGCTCGTAAACCAAAAGCTGCCTGTGATTCAACTCCATTTAGGACTTGGAAACAAACGCTAGCTCGCCTTACAAGAAACACACTCTGCTTTTGAGAAAAGAGCACGCTTCTACTCTACTGTGTTTCCTATGGGGTCCGAACAGTTAGCTTGCTCCGAACAAAAGAACTGTGCTTCCTACACACACGGGCCATATCTAGTTCAACTCTGCTTAGGAAACTGACAAGAACAGTAGCTCCTCTTCAGTCCAATACACTGTACTTGCTGGGAACAGACGCGAGTGCTATTTGCACTGTGTATGGCAAGGGGAGATCAATAGTGACTCTTCTTACCAGAAAAAAACTCTTGCTCGTAGGACCGAAAACTGCATGTGATTCAACTCAATTAAGAACTGGGAAATAAATGCTAGCTCGCCTTACAAGAAACACACTCTGCTTTTGAGAAAAGAGCACTCTTCTACTCTACTGTGTTTCCTATGGGGTCCGAACAGTGAGCTTCCTCAGAACAAAAGAACTGTGCTTCCTACACACACGGGCCATATCTAGTTCAACTCTGCTTAGGAAACTCACGAGAACAGTAGCTCATCTTCAAAACAATACACTGTACTTGCTGGGAACAGACGCGAGTGCTATTTGCACTGTGTATGGCAATGGGAGGGCAATAGTGACTCTTCTTAGCAGAAAAAAACTCTTGCTTGTAGGACCAGAAACTGCATGGTATTCAACTCCATTTCTGACTGGGAAACAAACACTAGCTCTCCTTACAAGAAACACACTCTGCTTTTGAGAGAAGAGCACTCTTCTACTCTACTGTGTTTCCTATGGGGTCTGAACAGGGAGCTTGCTTAGAACAAAGAACTGTTCTTCCTACACACACGGGCCATATCTAATTCAACTTTGCTTAGGAAACTGACAAGAACAGTCGCTCCTCTTCAGTCCAATACACTGTACTTGCTCGGAACAGACACGAGTGCTATTTGCACTGTGTAAGGCAATGGGAACACAATAGTGACTTTCCTTACCAGAAAATAACTCTTGCTCGTAGGAGCAGAAAATGCATGGGATTCAAATCCATTTCTGACTGGGAAACAAACACTAGCTCGCCTTACAAGAAACACACTCTGCTTTTGAGAAAGAGCACTCTTCTACTCTACTGTGTTTCCTATTGGGTCCGAACAGTGAGCTTGCTCAGAACAAAAGAACTGTGCTTCCTACACACAGGGGCCATATCTAGTTCAACACTGCTTAGGAAACTGACAAGAACAGTAGCTCCACTTCAGTCCAATACACTGTCCTTGCTGGGAACAGACGCGAGTGCTAATCGCACTGTGTATGGCAATGGGAGCGCAATAGTGACTTTCCTTACCAGAAAACAACTCCTGCTCGTAAGACCAGAAACTGCATGTGATTCAACTCCATTTAGGACTGGGAATCAAACGCTATCTCGACTTACAAGAAACTCACTCTGCTTTTGATAAAAGAGCAGTCTTCTAATCTAATGTGTTTCTTATAGGGCCAGAAGAGTGATTTGTCTCAGAACAAAAGAACTGTGTTTTTTACACACACGGGCCATAGCTACTTCAACTCTGCTTAGGAAACTGACAAGAAAAGTAGATCCTCTTCAGTCCAATACACTGTACATGCTGGGAACAGACGCCAGTGATATTTGCCCTGTGCATGGCAATGGGAGCACAATAGTGACTCTTCTTACCAGAAAACAACTCTTGCACGTAGGACCAGAAACTGCATGGGATTCAACTCCATTTAGGATTGGGAAACAAACGCTAGCTCGCCTTACAAGAAACACACTCTGCTTTTGAGAAAAGATCACTCTTCTACTCTAATGTGTTTCCTACAGGGCCAGAACAGTGAGCTTGCTCAGAACAAAAGAACTGTGCTTCCTATACACTCGGCCATATCTAGTTCAACTCTGCTAAGGAAACTGAGAAGGACAGTAGATCCTCTTCAGTCCAATACACTGTACTTGCTGGAAGCAGACGCGAGTGCTATTTGCACTGTGTATTGCAATGGGAGCGCAATAGTGGCTCTTATTACCAGAAAATACCTCTTGCTCGTAAGAACAGAAACCGCATGGGATTCAACTCCATTTCTGACTGGGAAACAAACCCTAGCTCTCCTTACAAGAAACACACTCTGCTTTTGTGAAAAGAGCACTCCTCTACTCTACTGTGTTTCCTATAGGGTCCGAAAAGTGAGCTTGCTCAGAACAAAAGAGCTGTGCTTCCTACACACACGGGCCATATCTAGTTCAACTGTGCTTGGGAAACTGACAAGAACAGTAGCTCCTCTTCAGTCCAATACACTGTACTTGCTGGGTACAGACGCGAGTGCTATTTGCACTGTGTATGGCAATGGGAGCACAATAGTGACTTTCCTTACCAAAAAACAACTCTTGCTCGTAGGATCAAAAACTGCATGTGATTCAACTCCATTTAGGACTGGGAAACAAATGCTCGCTCGCCTTACAAGAAACAGACTCTGCTTTTGAGAAAAGATCACTCTTATACTCTATTTTGTTTCCCATATATGCCAGAACAGTGAGCTTGCTCAGAACAAAAGAACTGTGCTTCCTACACACACGGGTCATATCTAGTTTAACTGTGCTTAGGAAACTGACAAGAACAGTAGCTCATCTTCTGTCCAATACACTGTACTTGCTGGGAACAGACGCGAGTGCTATTTGCACTGTGTATGGCAATGGGAACGCAATAGTCACTATTCTTACCAGAAAACAAATCTTGCTCGTAGGACTAGAAACTGCATGGGATTCAACTCCATTTAGGACTTGGAAACAAACGCTAGCTCTCCTTACAAGAAACACACTCTGCTTTTGAGAAAAGAGCACTCTTCTACTCTACTGTGTTTCCTATGGGGTCCGAACAGTGAGCTTGCTCAGAATAAAAGAACTGTGCTTCCTACACATGGGCCATATCTAGTTCAACTCTGCTTAGGAACCTGACAAGAACAGTAGCTCCTCTTCAGTCCAATACACTGTACTTGCTGGGAACAGACGCGAGTACTATTTGTACTGTGTATGGCAAAGGGAGCACAATAGTGAATTTCCTTACCAGAAAACAACTCTTGGTCGTAGGACCTGAAACTGCATGTGATCAACTCCATTTAGGACTGGAAAACAAACGCTAGCTCACCTTACAAGCAACACACTCTGCTTTGAGAAACGATCACTCTTCTACTCTACATTTTTTCCTATGGGGTCAGAACAGTGAGCTTGCTCAGAACGAAAGAACTGTGCTTCCTACATACACGGGCCATATCTAGTTCAACTCTGCTTAGGAAACTGACAAGATCAGTAGCTCCTCTTCAGTCCAATACACTGTACTTGCTGGGAACAGACATGAGTGCTATTTGCACTGTGTATGACAATGGGAGCGCAATAGTGACTTTCCTTACCAGAAAACAACTCTTGCTCGTAAACCAAAAGCTGCCTGTGATTCAACTCCATTTAGGACTTGGAAACAAACGCTAGCTCGCCTTACAAGAAACACACTCTGCTTTTGAGAAATGAGCACGCTTCTACTCTACTGTGTTTCCTATGGGGTCCGAACAGTTAGCTTGCTCCGAACAGAAGAACTGTGCTTCCTACACACACGGGCCATATCTAGTTCAACTCTGCTTAGGAAACTGACAAGAACAGTAGCTCCTCTTCAGTCCAATACACTGTACTTGCTGGGAACAGACGCGAGTGCTATTTGCACTGTGTATGGCAAGGGGAGATCAATAGTGACTCTTCTTACCAGAAAAAAACTCTTGCTCGTAGGACCGAAAACTGCATGTGATTCAACTCAATTAAGAACTGGGAAATAAATGCTAGCTCGCCTTACAAGAAACACACTCTGCTTTTGAGAAAAGAGCACTCTTCTACTCTACTGTGTTTCCTATGGGGTCAGAACAGTGAGCTTCCTCAGAACAAAAGAACTGTGCTTCCTACACACACCGGCCATATCTAGTTCAACTCTGCTTAGGAAACTCACGAGAACAGTAGCTCATCTTCAAAACAATACACTGTACTTGCTGGGAACAGACGCGAGTGCTATTTGCACTGTGTATGGCAATGGGAGGGCAATAGTGACTCTTCTTAGCAGAAAAAAACTCTTGCTTGTAGGACCAGAAACTGCATGGTATTCAACTCCATTTCTGACTGGGAAACAAACACTAGCTCTCCTTACAAGAAACACACTCTGCTTTTGAGAGAAGAGCACTCTTCTACTCTACTGTGTTTCCTATGGGGTCTGAACAGGGAGCTTGCTTAGAACAAAGAACTGTTCTTCCTACACACACGGGCCATATCTAATTCAACTTTGCTTAGGAAACTGACAAGAACAGTCGCTCCTCTTCAGTCCAATACACTGTACTTGCTCGGAACAGACACGAGTGCTATTTGCACTGTGTAAGGCAATGGGAACACAATAGTGACTTTCCTTACCAGAAAATAACTCTTGCTCGTAGGAGCAGAAAATGCATGGGATTCAAATCCATTTCTGACTGGGAAACAAACACTAGCTCGCCTTACAAGAAATACACTCTGCTTTTGAGAAAGAGCACTCTTCTACTCTACTGTGTTTCCTATTGGGTCATAACAGTGAGCTTGCTCAGAACAAAAGAACTGTGCTTCCTACACACAGGGGCCATATCTAGTTCAACACTGCTTAGGAAACTGACAAGAACAGTAGCTCCACTTCAGTCCAATACACTGTCCTTGCTGGGAACAGACGCGAGTGCTAATCGCACTGTGTATGGCAATGGGAGCGCAATAGTGACTTTCCTTACCAGAAAACAACTCCTGCTCGTAAGACCAGAAACTGCATGTGATTCAACTCCATTTAGGACTGGGAATCAAACGCTATCTCGACTTACAAGAAACTCACTCTGCTTTTGATAAAAGAGCAGTCTTCTAATCTAATGTGTTTCTTATAGGGCCAGAAGAGTGATTTGTCTCAGAACAAAAGAACTGTGTTTTTTACACACACGGGCCATAGCTACTTCAACTCTGCTTAGGAAACTGACAAGAAAAGTAGATCCTCTTCAGTCCAATACACTGTACATGCTGGGAACAGACGCCAGTGATATTTGCCCTGTGCATGGCAATGGGAGCACAATAGTGACTCTTCTTACCAGAAAACAACTCTTGCACGTAGGACCAGAAACTGCATGGGATTCAACTCCATTTAGGATTGGGAAACAAACGCTAGCTCGCCTTACAAGAAACACACTCTGCTTTTGAGAAAAGATCACTCTTCTACTCTAATGTGTTTCCTACAGGGCCAGAACAGTGAGCTTGCTCAGAACAAAAGAACTGTGCTTCCTATACACTCGGCCATATCTAGTTCAACTCTGCTAAGGAAACTGAGAAGGACAGTAGATCCTCTTCAGTCCAATACACTGTACTTGCTGGAAGCAGACGCGAGTGCTATTTGCACTGTGTATTGCAATGGGAGCACAATAGTGGCTCTTATTACCAGAAAATACCTCTTGCTCGTAAGAACAGAAACCGCATGGGATTCAACTCCATTTCTGACTGGGAAACAAACCCTAGCTCTCCTTACAAGAAACACACTCTGCTTTTGTGAAAAGAGCACTCCTCTACTCTACTGTGTTTCCTATAGGGTCCGAAAAGTGAGCTTGCTCAGAACAAAAGAGCTGTGCTTCCTACACACACGGGCCATATCTAGTTCAACTGTGCTTGGGAAACTGACAAGAACAGTAGCTCCTCTTCAGTCCAATACACTGTACTTGCTGGGTACAGACGCGAGTGCTATTTGCACTGTGTATGGCAATGGGAGCACAATAGTGACTTTCCTTACCAAAAAAACAACTCTTGCTCGTAGGATCAAAAACTGCATGTGATTCAACTCCATTTAGGACTGGGAAACAAATGCTCGCTCGCCTTACAAGAAACAGACTCTGCTTTTGAGAAAAGATCACTCTTATACTCTATTTTGTTTCCCATATATGCCAGAACAGTGAGCTTGCTCAGAACAAAAGAACTGTGCTTCCTACACACACGGGTCATATCTAGTTTAACTGTGCTTAGGAAACTGACAAGAACAGTAGCTCATCTTCTGTCCAATACACTGTACTTGCTGGGAACAGACGCGAGTGCTATTTGCACTGTGTATGGCAATGGGAACGCAATAGTCACTATTCTTACCAGAAAACAAATCTTGCTCGTAGGACTAGAAACTGCATGGGATTCAACTCCATTTAGGACTTGGAAACAAACGCTAGCTCTCCTTACAAGAAACACACTCTGCTTTTGAGAAAAGAGCACTCTTCTACTCTACTGTGTTTCCTATGGGGTCCGAACAGTGAGCTTGCTCAGAATAAAAGAACTGTGCTTCCTACACATGGGCCATATCTAGTTCAACTCTGCTTAGGAACCTGACAAGAACAGTAGCTCCTCTTCAGTCCAATACACTGTACTTGCTGGGAACAGACGCGAGTACTATTTGTACTGTGTATGGCAAAGGGAGCACAATAGTGAATTTCCTTACCAGAAAACAACTCTTGGTCGTAGGACCTGAAACTGCATGTGATCAACTCCATTTAGGACTGGAAAACAAACGCTAGCTCACCTTACAAGCAACACACTCTGCTTTGAGAAACGATCACTCTTCTACTCTACATTTTTTCCTATGGGGTCAGAACAGTGAGCTTGCTCAGAACGAAAGAACTGTGCTTCCTACATACACGGGCCATATCTAGTTCAACTCTGCTTAGGAAACTGACAAGATCAGTAGCTCCTCTTCAGTCCAATACACTGTACTTGCTGGGAACAGACATGAGCGCTATTTGCACTGTGTATGACAATGGGAGCGCAATAGTGACTTTCCTTACCAGAAAACAACTCTTGCTCGTAAACCAAAAGCTGCCTGTGATTCAACTCCATTTAGGACTTGGAAACAAACGCTAGCTCGCCTTACAAGAAACACACTCTGCTTTTGAGAAAAGAGCACGCTTCTACTCTACTGTGTTTCCTATGGGGTCCGAACAGTTAGCTTGCTCAGAACAAAAGAACTGTGCTTCCTACACACACGGGCCATATCTAGTTCAACTCTGCTTAGGAAACTGACAAGAACAGTAGCTCCTCTTCAGTCCAATACACTGTACTTGCTGGGAACAGACGCGAGTGCTATTTGCACTGTGTATGGCAAGGGGAGATCAATAGTGACTCTTCTTACCAGAAAAAAACTCTTGCTCGTAGGACCGAAAACTGCATGTGATTCAACTCAATTAAGAACTGGGAAATAAATGCTAGCTCGCCTTACAAGAAACACACTCTGCTTTTGAGAAAAGAGCACTCTTCTACTCTACTGTGTTTCCTATGGGGTCCGAACAGTGAGCTTGCTCAGAACAAAAGAACTGTGCTTCCTACACACACGGGCCATATCTAGTTCAACTCTGCTTAGGAAACTCACGAGAACAGTAGCTCATCTTCAAAACAATACACTGTACTTGCTGGGAACAGACGCGAGTGCTATTTGCACTGTGTATGGCAATGGGAGGGCAATAGTGACTCTTCTTAGCAGAAAAAAACTCTTGCTTGTAGGACCAGAAACTGCATGGTATTCAACTCCATTTCTGACTGGGAAACAAACACTAGCTCTCCTTACAAGAAACACACTCTGCTTTTGAGAGAAGAGCACTCTTCTACTCTACTGTGTTTCCTATGGGGTCTGAACAGGGAGCTTGCTTAGAACAAAGAACTGTTCTTCCTACACACACGGGCCATATCTAATTCAACTTTGCTTAGGAAACTGACAAGAACAGTCGCTCCTCTTCAGTCCAATACACTGTACTTGCTCGGAACAGACACGAGTGCTATTTGCACTGTGTAAGGCAATGGGAACACAATAGTGACTTTCCTTACCAGAAAATAACTCTTGCTCGTAGGAGCAGAAAATGCATGGGATTCAAATCCATTTCTGACTGGGAAACAAACACTAGCTCGCCTTACAAGAAACACACTCTGCTTTTGAGAAAGAGCACTCTTCTACTCTACTGTGTTTCCTATTGGGTCATAACAGTGAGCTTGCTCAGAACAAAAGAACTGTGCTTCCTACACACAGGGGCCATATCTAGTTCAACACTGCTTAGGAAACTGACAAGAACAGTAGCTCCACTTCAGTCCAATACACTGTCCTTGCTGGGAACAGACGCGAGTGCTAATCGCACTGTGTATGGCAATGGGAGCGCAATAGTGACTTTCCTTACCAGAAAACAACTCCTGCTCGTAAGACCAGAAACTGCATGTGATTCAACTCCATTTAGGACTGGGAATCAAACGCTATCTCGACTTACAAGAAACTCACTCTGCTTTTGATAAAAGAGCAGTCTTCTAATCTAATGTGTTTCTTATAGGGCCAGAAGAGTGATTTGTCTCAGAACAAAAGAACTGTGTTTTTTACACACACGGGCCATAGCTACTTCAACTCTGCTTAGGAAACTGACAAGAAAAGTAGATCCTCTTCAGTCCAATACACTGTACATGCTGGGAACAGACGCCAGTGATATTTGCCCTGTGCATGGCAATGGGAGCACAATAGTGACTCTTCTTACCAGAAAACAACTCTTGCACGTAGGACCAGAAACTGCATGGGATTCAACTCCATTTAGGATTGGGAAACAAACGCTAGCTCGCCTTACAAGAAACACACTCTGCTTTTGAGAAAAGATCACTCTTCTACTCTAATGTGTTTCCTACAGGGCCAGAACAGTGAGCTTGCTCAGAACAAAAGAACTGTGCTTCCTATACACTCGGCCATATCTAGTTCAACTCTGCTAAGGAAACTGAGAAGGACAGTAGATCCTCTTCAGTCCAATACACTGTACTTGCTGGAAGCAGACACGAGTGCTATTTGCACTGTGTATTGCAATGGGAGCGCAATAGTGGCTCTTATTACCAGAAAATACCTCTTGCTCGTAAGAACAGAAACCGCATGGGATTCAACTCCATTTCTGACTGGGAAACAAACCCTAGCTCTCCTTACAAGAAACACACTCTGCTTTTGTGAAAAGAGCACTCCTCTACTCTACTGTGTTTCCTATAGGGTCCGAAAAGTGAGCTTGCTCAGAACAAAAGAGCTGTGCTTCCTACACACACGGGCCATATCTAGTTCAACTGTGCTTGGGAAACTGACAAGAACAGTAGCTCCTCTTCAGTCCAATACACTGTACTTGCTGGGTACAGACGCGAGTGCTATTTGCACTGTGTATGGCAATGGGAGCACAATAGTGACTTTCCTTACCAAAAAACAACTCTTGCTCGTAGGATCAAAAACTGCATGTGATTCAACTCCATTTAGGACTGGGAAACAAATGCTCGCTCGCCTTACAAGAAACAGACTCTGCTTTTGAGAAAAGATCACTCTTATACTCTATTTTGTTTCCCATATATGCCAGAACAGTGAGCTTGCTCAGAACAAAAGAACTGTGCTTCCTACACACACGGGTCATATCTAGTTTAACTGTGCTTAGGAAACTGACAAGAACAGTAGCTCATCTTCTGTCCAATACACTGTACTTGCTGGGAACAGACGCGAGTGCTATTTGCACTGTGTATGGCAATGGGAACGCAATAGTCACTATTCTTACCAGAAAACAAATCTTGCTCGTAGGACTAGAAACTGCATGGGATTCAACTCCATTTAGGACTTGGAAACAAACGCTAGCTCTCCTTACAAGAAACACACTCTGCTTTTGAGAAAAGAGCACTCTTCTACTCTACTGTGTTTCCTATGGGGTCCGAACAGTGAGCTTGCTCAGAATAAAAGAACTGTGCTTCCTACACATGGGCCATATCTAGTTCAACTCTGCTTAGGAACCTGACAAGAACAGTAGCTCCTCTTCAGTCCAATACACTGTACTTGCTGGGAACAGACGCGAGTACTATTTGTACTGTGTATGGCAAAGGGAGCACAATAGTGAATTTCCTTACCAGAAAACAACTCTTGGTCGTAGGACCTGAAACTGCATGTGATCAACTCCATTTAGGACTGGAAAACAAACGCTAGCTCACCTTACAAGCAACACACTCTGCTTTGAGAAACGATCACTCTTCTACTCTACATTTTTTCCTATGGGGTCTGAGCAGTGAGCTTGCTCAGAACGAAAGAACTGTGCTTCCTACATACACGGGCCATATCTAGTTCAACTCTGCTTAGGAAACTGACAAGATCAGTAGCTCCTCTTCAGTCCAATACACTGTACTTGCTGGGAACAGACATGAGCGTTATTTGAACTGTGTATGACAATGGGAGCGCAATAGTGACTTTCCTTACCAGAAAACAACTCTTGCTCGTAAACCAAAAGCTGCCTGTGATTCAACTCCATTTAGGACTTGGAAACAAACGCTAGCTCGCCTTACAAGAAACACACTCTGCTTTTGAGAAAAGAGCACTCTTCTACTCTACTGTGTTTCCTATGGGGTCCGAACAGTTAGCTTGCTCAGAACAAAAGAACTGTGCTTCCTACACACACGGGCCATATCTAGTTCAACTATGCTTAGGAAACTGACAAGAACAGTAGCTCCTCTTCAGTCCAATACACTGTACTTGCTGGGAACAGACGCGAGTGCTATTTGCACTGTGTATGGCAAGGGGAGATCAATAGTGACTCTTCTTACCAGAAAAAAACTCTTGCTCGTAGGACCGAAAACTGCATGTGATTCAACTCAATTAAGAACTGGGAAATAAATGCTAGCTCGCCTTACAAGAAACACACTCTGCTTTTGAGAAAAGAGCACTCTTCTACTCTACTGTGTTTCCTATGGGGTCCGAACAGTGAGCTTCCTCAGAACAAAAGAACTGTGCTTCCTCCACACACGGGCCATATCTAGTTCAACTCTGCTTAGGAAACTCACGAGAACAGCAGCTCATCTTCAAAACAATACACTGTACTTGCTGGGAACAGACGCGAGTGCTATTTGCACTGTGTATGGCAATGGGAGGGCAATAGTGACTCTTCTTAGCAGAAAAAAACTCTTGCTTGTAGGACCAGAAACTGCATGGTATTCAACTCCATTTCTGACTGGGAAACAAACACTAGCTCTCCTTACAAGAAACACACTCTGCTTTTGAGAGAAGAGCACTCTTCTACTCTACTGTGTTTCCTATGGGGTCTGAACAGGGAGCTTGCTTAGAACAAAGAACTGTTCTTCCTACACACACGGGACATATCTAATTCAACTTTGCTTAGGAAACTGACAAGAACAGTCGCTCCTCTTCAGTCCAATACACTGTACTTGCTCGGAACAGACACGAGTGCTATTTGCACTGTGTAAGGCAATGGGAACAAAATAGTGACTTTCCTTACCAGAAAATAACTCTTGCTCGTAGGAGCAGAAAATGCATGGGATTCAAATCCATTTCTGACTGGGAAACAAACACTAGCTCGCCTTACAAGAAACACACTCTGCTTTTGAGAAAGAGCACTCTTCTACTCTACTGTGTTTCCTATTGGGTCATAACAGTGAGCTTGCTCAGAACAAAAGAACTGTGCTTCCTACACACAGGGGCCATATCTAGTTCAACACTGCTTAGGAAACTGACAAGAACAGTAGCTCCACTTCAGTCCAATACACTGTCCTTGCTGGGAACAGACGCGAGTGCTAATCGCACTGTGTATGGCAATGGGAGCGCAATAGTGACTTTCCTTACCAGAAAACAACTCCTGCTCGTAAGACCAGAAACTGCATGTGATTCAACTCCATTTAGGACTGGGAATCAAACGCTATCTCGACTTACAAGAAACTCACTCTGCTTTTGATAAAAGAGCAGTCTTCTAATCTAATGTGTTTCTTATAGGGCCAGAAGAGTGATTTGTCTCAGAACAAAAGAACTGTGTTTTTTACACACACGGGCCATAGCTACTTCAACTCTGCTTAGGAAACTGACAAGAAAAGTAGATCCTCTTCAGTCCAATACACTGTACATGCTGGGAACAGACGCCAGTGATATTTGCCCTGTGCATGGCAATGGGAGCACAATAGTGACTCTTCTTACCAGAAAACAACTCTTGCACGTAGGACCAGAAACTGCATGGGATTCAACTCCATTTAGGATTGGGAAACAAACGCTAGCTCGCCTTACAAGAAACACACTCTGCTTTTGAGAAAAGATCACTCTTCTACTCTAATGTGTTTCCTACAGGGCCAGAACAGTGAGCTTGCTCAGAACAAAAGAACTGTGCTTCCTATACACTCGGCCATATCTAGTTCAACTCTGCTAAGGAAACTGAGAAGGACAGTAGATCCTCTTCAGTCCAATACACTGTACTTGCTGGAAGCAGACGCGAGTGCTATTTGCACTGTGTATTGCAATGGGAGCGCAATAGTGGCTCTTATTACCAGAAAATACCTCTTGCTCGTAAGAACAGAAACCGCATGGGATTCAACTCCATTTCTGACTGGGAAACAAACCCTAGCTCTCCTTACAAGAAACACACTCTGCTTTTGTGAAAAGAGCACTCCTCTACTCTACTGTGTTTCCTATAGGGTCCGAAAAGTGAGCTTGCTCAGAACAAAAGAGCTGTGCTTCCTACACACACGGGCCATATCTAGTTCAACTGTGCTTGGGAAACTGACAAGAACAGTAGCTCCTCTTCAGTCCAATACACTGTACTTGCTGGGTACAGACGCGAGTGCTATTTGCACTGTGTATGGCAATGGGAGCACAATAGTGACTTTCCTTACCAAAAAACAACTCTTGCTCGTAGGATCAAAAACTGCATGTGATTCAACTCCATTTAGGACTGGGAAACAAATGCTCGCTCGCCTTACAAGAAACAGACTCTGCTTTTGAGAAAAGATCACTCTTATACTCTATTTTGTTTCCCATATATGCCAGAACAGTGAGCTTGCTCAGAACAAAAGAACTGTGCTTCCTACACACACGGGTCATATCTAGTTTAACTGTGCTTAGGAAACTGACAAGAACAGTAGCTCATCTTCTGTCCAATACACTGTACTTGCTGGGAACAGACGCGAGTGCTATTTGCACTGTGTATGGCAATGGGAACGCAATAGTCACTATTCTTACCAGAAAACAAATCTTGCTCGTAGGACTAGAAACTGCATGGGATTCAACTCCATTTAGGACTTGGAAACAAACGCTAGCTCTCCTTACAAGAAACACACTCTGCTTTTGAGAAAAGAGCACTCTTCTACTCTACTGTGTTTCCTATGGGGTCCGAACAGTGAGCTTGCTCAGAATAAAAGAACTGTGCTTCCTACACATGGGCCATATCTAGTTCAACTCTGCTTAGGAACCTGACAAGAACAGTAGCTCCTCTTCAGTCCAATACACTGTACTTGCTGGGAACAGACGCGAGTACTATTTGTACTGTGTATGGCAAAGGGAGCACAATAGTGAATTTCCTTACCAGAAAACAACTCTTGGTCGTAGGACCTGAAACTGCATGTGATCAACTCCATTTAGGACTGGAAAACAAACGCTAGCTCACCTTACAAGCAACACACTCTGCTTTGAGAAACGATCACTCTTCTACTCTACATTTTTTCCTATGGGGTCTGAGCAGTGAGCTTGCTCAGAACGAAAGAACTGTGCTTCCTACATACACGGGCCATATCTAGTTCAACTCTGCTTAGGAAACTGACAAGATCAGTAGCTCCTCTTCAGTCCAATACACTGTACTTGCTGGGAACAGACATGAGTGCTATTTGCACTGTGTATGACAATGGGAGCGCAATAGTGACTTTCCTTACCAGAAAACAACTCTTGCTCGTAAACCAAAAGCTGCCTGTGATTCAACTCCATTTAGGACTTGGAAACAAACGCTAGCTCGCCTTACAAGAAACACACTCTGCTTTTGAGAAAAGAGCACTCTTCTACTCTACTGTGTTTCCTATGGGGTCCGAACAGTTAGCTTGCTCAGAACAAAAGATCTGTGCTTCCTACACACACGGGCCATATCTAGTTCAACTCTGCTTAGGAAACTGACAAGAACAGTAGCTCCTCTTCAGTCCAATACACTGTACTTGCTGGGAACAGACGCGAGTGCTATTTGCACTGTGTATGGCAAGGGGAGATCAATAGTGACTCTTCTTACCAGAAAAAAACTCTTGCTCGTAGGACCGAAAACTGCATGTGATTCAACTCAATTAAGAACTGGGAAATAAATGCTAGCTCGCCTTACAAGAAACACACTCTGCTTTTGAGAAAAGAGCACTCTTCTACTCTACTGTGTTTCCTATGGGGTCCGAACAGTGAGCTTCCTCAGAACAAAAGAACTGTGCTTCCTACACACACGGGCCATATCTAGTTCAACTCTGCTTAGGAAACTCACGAGAACAGCAGCTCATCTTCAAAACAATACACTGTACTTGCTGGGAACAGACGCGAGTGCTATTTGCACTGTGTATGGCAATGGGAGGGCAATAGTGACTCTTCTTAGCAGAAAAAAACTCTTGCTTGTAGGACCAGAAACTGCATGGTATTCAACTCCATTTCTGACTGGGAAACAAACACTAGCTCTCCTTACAAGAAACACACTCTGCTTTTGAGAGAAGAGCACTCTTCTACTCTACTGTGTTTCCTATGGGGTCTGAACAGGGAGCTTGCTTAGAACAAAGAACTGTTCTTCCTACACACACGGGCCATATCTAATTCAACTCTGCTTAGGAAACTGACAAGAACAGTCGCTCCTCTTCAGTCAAATACACTGTACTTGCTCGGAACAGACACGAGTGCTATTTGCACTGTGTAAGGCAATGGGAACAAAATAGTGACTTTCCTTACCAGAAAATAACTCTTGCTCGTAGGAGCAGAAAATGCATGGGATTCAAATCCATTTCTGACTGGGAAACAAACACTAGCTCGCCTTACAAGAAACACACTCTGCTTTTGAGAAAGAGCACTCTTCTACTCTACTGTGTTTCCTATTGGGTCCGAACAGTGAGCTTGCTCAGAACAAAAGAACTGTGCTTCCTACACACAGGGGCCATATCTAGTTCAACACTGCTTAAGAAACTGACAAGAACAGTAGCTCCACTTCAGTCCAATACACTGTCCTTGCTGGGAACAGACGCGAGTGCTAATCGCACTGTGTATGGCAATGGGAGTGCAATAGTGACTTTCCTTACCAGAAAACAACTCCTGCTCGTAAGACCAGAAACTGCATGTGATTCAACTCCATTTAGGACTGGGAATCAAACGCTATCTCGACTTACAAGAAACTCACTCTGCTTTTGAGAAAAGAGCACTATTCTACTCTACTGTGTTTCCTATGGGGTCTGAACAGGGAGCTTGCTCAGAACAAAAGAACTGTGCTTCCTACACACACGGGACATATCTAATTCAACTCTGCTTAGGAAACTGACAAGAACAGTGGATCCTCTTCAGTCCAATACACAGTACAACCTGGGAACAGACGCTAGTGTTATTTGCCCTGTGTATGACAATGGGAGTGCAATAGTGACTCTTTTTTTCAGAAAACAACTCTTTCTCGTAATACAAGAAACTGCATGTGAATCAACTCCATTTAGGACTGGGAAACAAACACTAGCTCCCCTTACAAGAAACACACTCTCCTTTTGAGAAAATGCACTCTTCTATTCTACTGTGTTTCCAATTGGAACCGAACAGTGAGCTTGCTGAGAACAAAAGAACTGTGCTTCCTACACACAAGGGCCATATATAGCTCAACTCTGCTTAGCAAACTGACAAGGACAGTAGCTCCTGTTCAGTCCAATACACTGTACTTGCTGTGAACAGACGTGAGTGCTATTTGCACTGTGTATGGCAATGGGAGCGCAATAGTGACTTTCCTTACCATAAAACAACTATTGCTCGTAAACCAAAAACTGCATGTGATTCAACTCCATTTAGGACTGGGAAACAAATGCTAGCTCGCCTTACAAGAAACACACTCTGCTTTTGAGAAAAGAGTACTCTTCTACTCTACTGTGTTTCCTATGGGGTCCAAACAGTGAGCTTGCTCAGAACAAAAGAACTGTGCTTCCTACACACGGGCCATATCTAGTTCAACTCTGCTTAGGAAACTGACAAGAACAGTAGCTCCTCTTCTGTCCAATACACTGTACTTGCTGGGAACAGACATGAGTGCTATTTGCACTGTGTATGGCAATGGGAGCGCAATAGTGACTTTCCTTACCAGAAAACAACTCTTGCTCGTAAACCAAAAACTGCATGTTATTCAACTCCATTTAGGACTGGGAAACAAACGCTAGCTTGCCTTACAAGAAACACACTCTGCTTTTGAGAAAAGAGCACTCTTCTACTCTACTGTGTTTCCTATGGGGTCCGAACAGTGAGCTTGCTCAGAACAAAAGAACTGTGCTTCCTAC
This sequence comes from Peromyscus eremicus, assembly GCF_949786415.1. Classification (NCBI taxonomy): domain Eukaryota; kingdom Metazoa; phylum Chordata; class Mammalia; order Rodentia; family Cricetidae; genus Peromyscus; species Peromyscus eremicus. Next base: position 18,649 of record NW_026736939.1, on the reverse strand, counting down.
ACACACGGGCCATATCTAGTTCAACTCTGCTTAGGAAACTGACAAGAAAAGAGCTCCTCTTCAGTCCAATACACTGTACTTGCTGAAGAGACGCGAGTGCTATTTGCACTGTGTATGGCAATGGGAGCACAATAGTGTCTCCTTACCAGAAAACAACTCTTGCTCATAGGACAAAAAACTGCATGTGATTCAACTCCATTTAGAACTGGAAAATAAACGGTAGCTCGCCTTACAAGAAACACACTCTGCTTTTGAGAAAAAAGCACACTTCTACTCTACTGTTTTTCCTATGGGGTCTGAACAGTGAGCTTGCTAAGAACAGAAGAACTGTGCTTCCTACACACACGGCCATATCTAGTTCAATTCTGCATAGGAAACTGACAAGAACATAGCTCCTCTTCAGTCCAATACACTGTACTTGCTGTGAATAGACGCGAGTGCTATTTGCACTGTGTATGGCAAAGGGAACGCAATAGTGACTTTCCTTACCAAAAAAAAACTCATGCTCGTAGGTACAAAAACTGCATGTGTCTCAACTCCTTTTAGGACTGGGAAACAAATGCTAGCTCGCCTTACAAGAAACACACTCTGCTTTTGAGAAAAGAGCACTCTTCTACTGTACTGTGTTTCCTAAGTTTTAAGAACAGTGAGCTTGTTCAGAACAAAAGAACTGTGCTTCCTACACACACGGGCCATATCTAGTTCAACTCTGCTAAGGAAACTGACAAGATCAATAGCTCCTCCTCAGTCCAATACACTGTACTTTCTGGGAACAGACGCGTGTGCTATTTGCAATGTGTATGGCAATGGAAGCGCAATAGATACTTTCCTTACCAGAAAACAACTCTTGCTCGTAGGACCAGAAACTGCATGGGATTCAACTCCATTTCTGACTGGGAAACAAACACTAGCTCTCCTTACAAGAAACACACTCTGCTTTGGGAAAAGAGCACTCTTCTACTCTACTGTGTCCCCTATGGGGTTTGAACAGTGAGCTTGCTCAGAACAAAAGAACTGTGCTTCCTACACACACGGGCCATATCTAATTCAACTCTGCTTAGGAAACTGACAAGAACAGTAGCTCCTCTTCAGTCCAATACACTGTACTTGCTGGGAACAGACGCGAGTGATATTTGCACTGTGTATGTTAATGGGAACTCAATAGTGACTTTCCTTACCAGAACACAACTCTTGCTCGTAGGACCAAAAACTGCATGTGCTTCAACTCCATTTAGGACTGGGAAACAAACGCTAGCTGGCCTTACAAGAAATACACTCTGCTTTTGAGAAAAGAGCACTCTTCTACTCTAATGTGTTTCCTACAGGCCAGAACAGTGAGCTTGCTCAGAAAAAAAGAACAGTGCTTCCTAAACACACGGGCTATATCTAGTTCAACTCTGCTTAGGAAACTGACAAGAACAGTGGATCCTCTTCAGTCCAATACACTGTACTTGCTCGGAACAGAGGCCAGTGCTATTTGCCCTGTGTATGACAATGGGAGCGCAAGAGTGACTCTTCTTACCAGAAAACAAATCTTGCTCATAGGACCAGAAACTCAATGGGATTCAACTCCGTTTAGGTCTGGGAAACAAACGCTAGCTCGCATTACAAGAAACATACTCTGCTTTTGAGAAATGAGCACTCTTCTACCCTACTGTGTTTTTATGGGGTCCGAACAGTGAGCTTGCTCAGAAAAAAAGAACGGTGCTTCCCACACACGGGCCATATCTAGTTCAACTCTGCTTAGGAAACTGACAAGAGCAGTAGCTTCTCTTCAGTCCAATACACTGTACTTGGTGGAAACAGACGCGAGTGCTATTTGCACTGTGTATTGCAATAGGAGCTCAATAGTGACTCTTCTTATCAGAAAACATCTCTTGCTCGTAGGACCAGAAACTGCATGGGATTCAACTCCATTCCTGACTGGGAAACAAACGCTAGCTCGCCTTACAAGAAACACACTCTGCTTTTGAGAAAAGAGAACACTTCTACTCTACTGTGTTTCCTATGGGGTCCGAACAGCGAGCTTGATCAGAACAAAAGAACTGTGCTTCCTACACACACGGGCCATATCTAGTTCAACTATGCTTAGGAAACTGACAAGAACAGTAGCTCCTCTTCAGTCCAATACACTGTACTTGATGGGAACAGACGCGAGTCCTATTTGCACTGTGTGTGGCAATGGGAGCACAATAGTGACTCTTCTTACCAGAAAACAACTCTTGCTTGTAGGACCAAAAACTGCATGTGATTCAACTCCATTTAGGACTGGGAAAAAAACGCTAGCTTGCCTTACAAGAAACACACTCTGCTTTTGAGAAAGAGCACTCTTCTACTCTAATGTGTTTCCTATGGGGTCCGAACAGTGAGCTTGCTCAGAACAAAAGAACTGTGTTTCCTGCACACACGGCCATATCTAGTTCAACTCTGCTTAGGAAACTTGCAAGAACAGTAGCTCCTGTTCAGTCGAATGCACATTACTTCCTGGGAACAGACACGAGTGCTATTTGCACTGTGTATGTCAATGGGAGCACAATAGTGACTCTTCTTACCAGAAAACAACTTTTGCTCATAGGACGAAATACTGCATGGGATTCAACTACATTTAGGACTGGGAACCACCGCTAGCTCGCCTTACAAGAAACACACTCTGCTTTTGAGAAAAGAGCACTCTTCTACTCTACTGTGTTTCCTATAGGCCCAGAACAGTGAGCTTGCTCAGAACAAAGAACTGTGCTTCCTGCACACACGGGCCATATCTAGATCAATTCTGCTTAGGAAACTGACAAGAACAGTAGATCCTCTTAAGTCCAATACACTGTACATGCTGGGAACAGATGCCAGTGCTATATGCCCTGTGTATGACAATGGGAGCGCACTAGTGACTCTTCTTACGAGTAAACAACTCTTGCTCGTAGGACCAGAAACTGCATGTGATTCAACTCCATTTAGGACTGAGAAACAAACGCTAGCTTGCCTTACAAGAAACACACTCTGCTTTTGAGAAAAGGGCAATCTCCGACTCTACTGTATTTCCTATGGGGTCCGAACAGTGAGCTTGCTCAGAAGAAAAGAAATGTGCTTCCTACACACACGGCCATAACTAGTTCAATTCTGCTTAGGAAACTGACAAGAACAGTAGATCCTCTTCCGTCCAATACACTGTACATCCTGGGAACAGACGCCAGTGCTATTTGCCCTGTGTATGTCAATGGGAGCACAATAGTGACTCTTGATACCAGAAAACAACTCTTGCTCATAGGACCAGAAACTGCATGGGATTCAACGCCATTTAGGACTGGGAAACAAACAATAGCTAGCCTTAAAAGAAACACACTCTGCTTTTGAGAAAAGAGCACTATTCTACTCTAATGTGTTTCCTATATGGCCAGAACAGTGAGCTTGCTCAGAACAAAAGAACTGTGCTTCCTACACACACGGCCATATCTAGTTCAACTCTGCTTAGGAAAATGACAAGAACAGTAGATCCTCTTCAGTCCAATACAGTGTACATGCTGGGAACAGACGCCAGTGCTATTGGCCCTGTGTATGACAATGGGAGTGCAATACTGACTCTTCTTACCAGAAAACAACTCTTGCTCGTTGGACCAGAAACTGCATGTGATTCAACTCCATTTAGGACTGGGAAACAAACGCTAGCTCGCCTTACAAGAAACACACTCTGCTTTTGAGAAAAGAGAACACTTCTACTCTACTGTGTTTCCTATGGGGTCCGAACAGTCAGCTTCCTCAGAACAAAAGAACTGTGCTTCCTACACACACGGGCCATATCTAGTTCAACTCTGCTTAGGAAACTAACAAGAACAGTAGCTCTTCTTCTGTCCAATACACTGTACTTGCAAAGAACAGTAGCGAGTGTTGTTTGCACTGTGTATGGCAATAGGATTGCAATAGTGACTCTTCTTACCAGAAAACAACTCTTGCTCATAGGACCAGAAACTGCATGTAATTCAACTCCATTTAGGACTGGGAAACAAACGCTAGCTCACCTTACAAGAAACACACTTTGCTTTTGAGAAAAGAGCACTCTTCTACTCTTCTGTGTTTCCTATAGGACCAGAACAGTGAGATTGCTCAGAACAAAAGAACTGTGCTTCCTACACACACGGGCCATATCTAGTTCAACTCTGCTTAGGAAACTGACAAGAACAGTAGATCATCTTCAGTCCAATACACTGTACATGCTGGGAACAGACGCCAGTGCTATTTGCCCTGTGTATGACAATGGGAGGGCAATAGTGACTCTTCTTACCAGAAAAAACTCTTGATCGTAGGACCAGAAACTGCATGTGATTCAACTCCATTTAGGACTGGGAAACAAACACTAGCTCGCCTTTCAAGAAACACACTCTTCTTTTGAGTAAAGAGCACTCTTCTACTCTACTGTGTTTCCTATGGGTTCCGAACAGTGAGCTTGCTCAGAACAAAAGAACTGTGCCTCCTACACACACTGCCATATCTAGTTCAAGTCTGCTTAGGAAACTGACAAGAACAGTAGCTCCTATTCAGTCCAATACACTGTACATGCTGGGAACAGACGCCAGTGCTATTTGCCCTGTGTATGACAATGGGAGCGCAATAGTGACTCTTATTACCAGAAAACAACTTTTGCTCATAGGACCAGAAAATGCATGTGATTCAACTCCCATTTAGAACTCGGAAACAAACGCTAGCTTGCCTTACAAGAAACACACTCTGTTTTTGAGAAAAGAGCACTCTTCTACTCTACTGTGTTTCCTATATGGCCAGAACAGTGAGCTTGCTCAGAACAAAAGAACTGTGCTTCCTACACACACAGGCCATATATAGTTTAACTCTGCTTAGGAAACTGACAAGAACAGTAGCTCCTCTTCAGTCCAATACACTGTACTTGCTGGGAACAGATGCAAGTGCTATTTGCACTGTGTATGGCAATGGGAGCGCAATAGTGACTTTCCTTACCAGAAAACAACTCTTGCGTGTAGGACCAGAAACTGCATGTGATTCAACTCCATTTAGAACTGGGAAACAAACGCTAGCTCGCCTTACAAGAAACACACTCTGCTTTTCAGAAACGATCACTCTTCTACTCTACTGTGTTTCCTATAGGGCCAGAACATTGAGCTTGCTCAGAACAAAAGAAATGTGCTTCCTACACACACGGGCAATATCTAGTTCAACTGTGCTTAGGAATCTGACAAAAACAGTAGCTCCTCTTCAGTCCAATACACTGTACTTGCTAGGAAAAGACACGTGTGCTATTTGCTCTGTGTATGAGAAAGGGAGCGAATAGTGACTTTCCTTACCAGAAAACAACTCTTCTCGTGGGCCCAAAAACTGCATGTGATTCAACTCCATTTAGGACTGGAAAACAAACGCTAGCTCGTCTTACAAGAAACACACTCTGCTTTTGAGAAAAGAGCACTCTTCTACTCTACTGTGTTTCCTATAGGGCCAAAACAGTAGGCTTGCTCAGAACAAAAGAACTGTGCTTCTTACACACACGGCCATATCTAGTTCAATTCTGCTTAGGAAACTGACAAGAACAGTAGATCCTCTTCAGTCCAATACACTGTACTTGCTGGGAACAGACGCCAATGCTATTTGCCCTGTGTATGACAGTGGGAGCGCAATAGTGACTCTTCTTACCAGAAAACAACTCTTGCTCGTTGGAACAGAAACTGCTTGTGATTCAAATCTATTTAGGACAGGGAAACAAACGCTAGCTCAACTTACAAGAAAGACACTATGCTTTTGAGAAAAGGGCACTCTTCTACTCTACGGTGTTTCCTATGGGGTCCAAACAGCGAGCTTGCTCAGAACAAAAAAACTGTGCTTCCTACACACACGGGCCATATCTAGTTCAACTATGCTTAGGAAACTGACAAGAACAGTAGCTCCTCTTCAGTCCAATACACTGTACTTGATGGGAACAGACGCGAGTCCTATTTGCACTGTGTGTGGCAATGGGAGCACAATAGTGTCTCTTCTTACCAGAAAACAACTCTTGCTTGTAGGACCAAAAACTGCATGTGATTCAACTCCATTTAGGACTGGGAAACAAACGCTAGCTTGCCTTACAAGAAACACACTCTGCTTTTGAGAAAGAGCACTCTTCTACTCTACTGTGTTTCCTATATGGCCAAAACAGTGAGCTTGCTCAGAACAAAAGAACTGTGCTTCCTACACACGGGCTATATCTAGTTCAACTCTGCTTAGGAAACTGACAAGAAAAGTAGCTCCTCTTCATTCCAATACACTGTACTTGCTGGGAACAGATGCGAGTGCTTTTTGCCCTGTGTATGACAGTGGGAGCACAATATTGACTCTTCTTACCAGAAAACAACTATTGCTCATAGGACCAGAAACTGCATGTGATTCAACTCCATTTAGGACTGGGAAACAAACGCTAGCTCGCCTTACAAGAAACAAACTCTGCTTTTTAGGAAAGAGCACTCTTCTACTCTAATGTGTTTCCTATGGGTCTGAACAGTGAGCTTGCTCAGAACAAAAGAACTGTGTTTCCTACACACACGGGCCATATCTAGTTCAACTCTGCTTAGGAAACTTGCAAGAACAGTAGCTCCTGTTCAGTCAAATGCACATTACTTCCTGGGAACAGACGCGAGTGCTATTTGCACTGTGTATGTCAATGGGAGCACAATAGTGACTCTTCTTACCAGAAAACAACTTTTGCTCATAGGACGAAATAATGCATGCGATTCAACTACATTTAGGACTGGGAACCACCGCTAGCTCGCCTTACAAGAAACACACTCTGCTTTTGAGAAAAGAGCACTCTTCTACTCTACTGTGTTTCCTATAGGCCCAGAACAGTGAGCTTGCTCAGAACAAAGAACTGTACTTCCTACACACGGGCCATATCTAGATCAATTCTGCTTAGGAAACTGACAAGAACAGTAGATCCTCTTAAGTCCAATACACTGTACATGCTGGGAACAGATGCCAGTGCTATATGCCCTGTGTATGACAATGGGAGCGCACTAGTGACTCTTCTTACGAGTAAACAACTCTTGCTCGTAGGACCAGAAACTGCATGTGATTCAACTCCATTTAGGACTGAAAAACAAACGCTAGCTTGCCTTACAAGAAACACACTCTGCTTTTGAGAAAAGGGCAATCTCCGACTCTACTGTATTTCCTATGGGGTCCGAACAGTGAGCTTGCTCAGAAGAAAAGAAATGTGCTTCCTACACACACGGCCATAACTAGTTCAATTCTGCTTAGAAAACTGACAAGAACAGTAGATCCTCTTCCGTCCAATACACTGTACATGCTGGTAACAGACGCCAGTGCTATTTGCCCTGTGTATGTCAATGGGAGCACAATAGTGACTCTTGATACCAGAAAACAACTCTTGCTCATAGGACCAGAAACTGCATGGGATTCAACGCCATTTAGGACTGGGAAACAAACAATAGCTAGCCTTAAAAGAAACACACTCTGCTTTTGAGAAAAGAGCACTATTCTACTCTAATGTGTTTCCTATATGGCCAGAACAGTGAGCTTGCTCAGAACAAAAGAACTGTGCTTCCTACACACACGGCCATATCTAGTTCAACTCTGCTTAGGAAAATGACAAGAACAGTAGATCCTCTTCAGTCCAATACACTGTACTTGCTGGGAACAGACGCGAGTTCTTTTTGCCCTGTGTATGACAGTGGGAGCACAATATTGACTCTTCTTATCATAAAACAATTCTTTCTCGTAGGACCAGAAACTGCATGTGATTCAACTCCCATTTAGGACTGGGAAACAAATGCTAGCTCTCATTACAAGAAACACACTCTGCTTTTGAGAAAAGAGCACTCTTCTACTCTACTGTCTTTCCTATGGGTTCCGAACAGTGAGCTTGCTCAGAACAAAAGAACTGTGCTTCCTACACACACGGCCATATCTAGTTCAATTCTGCCTAAGAAACTGACAAGAACAGTAGATCCTCTTCAGTCCAATACACTGTACATGCTGGGAACAGACGACAGTGCTATTTGCTTTTTGTATGACAATGGGAACACAATAGTGACTCTTCTTACCAGAAAACAACTATTGCTCGTAGGACCAGAAACTGCATGTGATTCAACTCCATTTAGAACTCGGAAACAAACGCTAGCTCGCCTTACAAGAAACACACTCTGCTTTTCAGAAACGATCACTCTTCTATTCTACTGTGTTTCCTATAGGGCCAGAACATTGAGCTTGCTCAGAACAAAAGAAATGTGCTTCCTACACACACGGGCAATATCTAGTTCAACTGTGCTTAGGAATCTGACAAGAAGAGTAGCTCCTCTTCAGTCCAATACACTGTACTTGCTAGGAAAAGACACGTGTGCTATTTGCTCTGTGTATGAGAAAGGGAGCGAATAGTGACTTTCCTTACCAGAAAACAACTCTTCTCGTGGGACCAAAAACTGCATGTGATTCAACTCCATTTAGGACTGGAAAACAAACGCTAGCTCGTCTTACAAGAAACACACTCTGCTTTTGAGAAAAGAGCACTCTTCTACTCTACTGTGTTTCCTACAGGGCCAAAACAGTGAGCTTGCTCAGAACAAAAGAACTGTGCTTCTTACACACACGGTCATATCTAGTTCAATTCTGCTTAGGAAACTGACAAGAACAGTAGATCCTCTTCAGTCCAATACACTGTACATGCTGGGAACAGACGCCAATGCTATTTGCCCTGTGTATGACAGTGGGAGCACAATAGTGACTCTTCTTACCAGAAAACAACTCTTGCTCGTTGGAACAGAAACTGCTTGTGATTCAAATCCATTTAGGACAGGGAAACAAACGCTAGCTCAACTTACAAGAAAGACACTATGCTTTTGAGAAAAGGGCACTCTTCTACTCTACAGTGTTTCCTATGGGGTCCGAACAGCGAGCTTGCGCAGAACAAAAAAACTGTGCTTCCTACACAAACGGGCCATATCTAGTTCAACTATGCTTAGGAAACTGACAAGAACAGTAGCTCCTCTTCAGTCCAATACACTGTACTTGATGGGAACAGACGCGAGTCCTATTTGCACTGTGTGTGGCAATGGGAGCACAATAGTGACTCTTCTTACCAGAAAACAACTCTTGCTTGTAGGACCAAAAACTGCATGTGATTCAACTCCATTTAGGACTGGGAAAAAAACGCTAGCTTGCCTTACAAGAAACACACTCTGCTTTTGAGAAAGAGCACTCTTCTACTCTACTGTGTTTCCTATATGGCCAAAACAGTGAGCTTGCTCAGAACAAAAGAACTGTGCTTCCTACACACGGGCGATATCTAGTTCAACTCTGCTTAGGAAACTGACAAGAACAGTAGCTCCTCTTCATTCCAATACACTGTACTTGCTGGGAACAGACGCGAGTTCTTTTTGCCCTGTGTATGACAGTGGGAGCACAATATTGACTCTTCTTATCATAAAACAATTCTTTCTCGTAGGACCAGAAACTGCATGTGATTCAACTCCCATTTAGGACTGGGAAACAAATGCTAGCTCTCATTACAAGAAACACACTCTGCTTTTGAGAAAAGAGCACTCTTCTACTCTACTGTCTTTCCTAAGGGTTCCGAACAGTGAGCTTGCTCAGAACAAAAGAACTGTGCTTCCTACACACACGGCCATATCTAGTTCAATTCTGCCTAAGAAACTGACAAGAACAGTAGATCCTCTTCAGTCCAATACACTGTACATGCTGGGAACAGACGACAGTGCTATTTGCTTTTTGTATGACAATGGGAACACAATAGTGACTCTTCTTACCAGAAAACAACTATTGCTCGTAGGACCAGAAACTGCATGTGATTCAACTCCATTTAGGACTGGGAAACAAACGCCAGCTCGCCTTACAAGAAACAAACTCTGCTTTTTAGGAAAGAGCACTCTTCTACTCTAATGTGTTTCCTATGGGGTCTGAACAGTGAGCTTGCTCAGAACAAAAGAACTGTGTTTCCTACACACACGGGCCATATCTAGTTCAACTCTGCTTAGGAAACTTGCAAGAACAGTAGCTCCTGTTCAGTCAAATGCACATTACTTCCTGGGAACAGACGCGAGTGCTATTTGCACTGTGTATGTCAATGGGAGCACAATAGTGACTCTTCTTACCAGAAAACAACTTTTGCTCATAGGACGAAATAATGCATGCGATTCAACTACATTTAGGACTGGGAACCACCGCTAGCTCGCCTTACAAGAAACACACTCTGCTTTTGAGAAAAGAGCACTCTTCTACTCTACTGTGTTTCCTATAGGCCCAGAACAGTGAGCTTGCTCAGAACAAAGAACTGTACTTCCTACACACGGGCCATATCTAGATCAATTCTGCTTAGGAAACTGACAAGAACAGTAGATCCTCTTAAGTCCAATACACTGTACATGCTGGGAACAGATGCCAGTGCTATATGCCCTGTGTATGACAATGGGAGCGCACTAGTGACTCTTCTTACGAGTAAACAACTCTTGCTCGTAGGACCAGAAACTGCATGTGATTCAACTCCATTTAGGACTGAAAAACAAACGCTAGCTTGCCTTACAAGAAACACACTCTGCTTTTGAGAAAAGGGCAATCTCCGACTCTACTGTATTTCCTATGGGGTCCGAACAGTGAGCTTGCTCAGAAGAAAAGAAATGTGCTTCCTACACACACGGCCATAACTAGTTCAATTCTGCTTAGAAAACTGACAAGAACAGTAGATCCTCTTCCGTCCAATACACTGTACATGCTGGTAACAGACGCCAGTGCTATTTGCCCTGTGTATGTCAATGGGAGCACAATAGTGACTCTTGATACCAGAAAACAACTCTTGCTCATAGGACCAGAAACTGCATGGGATTCAACGCCATTTAGGACTGGGAAACAAACAATAGCTAGCCTTAAAAGAAACACACTCTGCTTTTGAGAAAAGAGCACTATTCTACTCTAATGTGTTTCCTATATGGCCAGAACAGTGAGCTTGCTCAGAACAAAAGAACTGTGCTTCCTACACACACGGCCATATCTAGTTCAACTCTGCTTAGGAAAATGACAAGAACAGTAGATCCTCTTCAGTCCAATACACTGTACTTGCTGGGAACAGACGCGAGTTCTTTTTGCCCTGTGTATGACAGTGGGAGCACAATATTGACTCTTCTTATCATAAAACAATTCTTTCTCGTAGGACCAGAAACTGCATGTGATTCAACTCCCATTTAGGACTGGGAAACAAATGCTAGCTCTCATTACAAGAAACACACTCTGCTTTTGAGAAAAGAGCACTCTTCTACTCTACTGTCTTTCCTATGGGTTCCGAACAGTGAGCTTGCTCAGAACAAAAGAACTGTGCTTCCTACACACACGGCCATATCTAGTTCAATTCTGCCTAAGAAACTGACAAGAACAGTAGATCCTCTTCAGTCCAATACACTGTACATGCTGGGAACAGACGACAGTGCTATTTGCTTTTTGTATGACAATGGGAACACAATAGTGACTCTTCTTACCAGAAAACAACTATTGCTCGTAGGACCAGAAACTGCATGTGATTCAACTCCATTTAGAACTCGGAAACAAACGCTAGCTCGCCTTACAAGAAACACACTCTGCTTTTCAGAAACGATCACTCTTCTATTCTACTGTGTTTCCTATAGGGCCAGAACATTGAGCTTGCTCAGAACAAAAGAAATGTGCTTCCTACACACACGGGCAATATCTAGTTCAACTGTGCTTAGGAATCTGACAAGAAGAGTAGCTCCTCTTCAGTCCAATACACTGTACTTGCTAGGAAAAGACACGTGTGCTATTTGCTCTGTGTATGAGAAAGGGAGCGAATAGTGACTTTCCTTACCAGAAAACAACTCTTCTCGTGGGACCAAAAACTGCATGTGATTCAACTCCATTTAGGACTGGAAAACAAACGCTAGCTCGTCTTACAAGAAACACACTCTGCTTTTGAGAAAAGAGCACTCTTCTACTCTACTGTGTTTCCTACAGGGCCAAAACAGTGAGCTTGCTCAGAACAAAAGAACTGTGCTTCTTACACACACGGTCATATCTAGTTCAATTCTGCTTAGGAAACTGACAAGAACAGTAGATCCTCTTCAGTCCAATACACTGTACATGCTGGGAACAGACGCCAATGCTATTTGCCCTGTGTATGACAGTGGGAGCGCAATAGTGACTCTTCTTACCAGAAAACAACTCTTGCTCGTTGGAACAGAAACTGCTTGTGATTCAAATCCATTTAGGACAGGGAAACAAACGCTAGCTCAACTTACAAGAAAGACACTATGCTTTTGAGAAAAGGGCACTCTTCTACTCTACAGTGTTTCCTATGGGGTCCGAACAGCGAGCTTGCGCAGAACAAAAAAACTGTGCTTCCTACACAAACGGGCCATATCTAGTTCAACTATGCTTAGGAAACTGACAAGAACAGTAGCTCCTCTTCAGTCCAATACACTGTACTTGATGGGAACAGACGCGAGTCCTATTTGCACTGTGTGTGGCAATGGGAGCACAATAGTGACTCTTCTTACCAGAAAACAACTCTTGCTTGTAGGACCAAAAACTGCATGTGATTCAACTCCATTTAGGACTGGGAAAAAAACGCTAGCTTGCCTTACAAGAAACACACTCTGCTTTTGAGAAAGAGCACTCTTCTACTCTACTGTGTTTCCTATATGGCCAAAACAGTGAGCTTGCTCAGAACAAAAGAACTGTGCTTCCTACACACGGGCGATATCTAGTTCAACTCTGCTTAGGAAACTGACAAGAACAGTAGCTCCTCTTCATTCCAATACACTGTACTTGCTGGGAACAGACGCGAGTTCTTTTTGCCCTGTGTATGACAGTGGGAGCACAATATTGACTCTTCTTATCATAAAACAATTCTTTCTCGTAGGACCAGAAACTGCATGTGATTCAACTCCCATTTAGGACTGGGAAACAAATGCTAGCTCTCATTACAAGAAACACACTCTGCTTTTGAGAAAAGAGCACTCTTCTACTCTACTGTCTTTCCTATGGGTTCCGAACAGTGAGCTTGCTCAGAACAAAAGAACTGTGCTTCCTACACACACGGCCATATCTAGTTCAATTCTGCCTAAGAAACTGACAAGAACAGTAGATCCTCTTCAGTCCAATACACTGTACATGCTGGGAACAGACGACAGTGCTATTTGCTTTTTGTATGACAATGGGAACACAATAGTGACTCTTCTTACCAGAAAACAACTATTGCTCGTAGGACCAGAAACTGCATGTGATTCAACTCCATTTAGGACTGGGAAACAAACGCCAGCTCGCCTTACAAGAAACAAACTCTGCTTTTTATGAAAGAGCACTCTTCTACTCTAATGTGTTTCCTATGGGGTCTGAACAGTGAGCTTGCTCAGAACAAAAGAACTGTGTTTCCTACACACACGGGCCATATCTAGTTCAACTCTGCTTAGGAAACTTGCAAGAACAGTAGCTCCTGTTCAGTCAAATGCACATTACTTCCTGGGAACAGACGCGAGTGCTATTTGCACTGTGTATGTCAATGGGAGCACAATAGTGACTCTTCTTACCAGAAAACAACTTTTGCTCATAGGACGAAATAATGCATGCGATTCAACTACATTTAGGACTGGGAACCACCGCTAGCTCGCCTTACAAGAAACACACTCTGCTTTTGAGAAAAGAGCACTCTTCTACTCTACTGTGTTTCCTATAGGCCCAGAACAGTGAGCTTGCTCAGAACAAAGAACTGTACTTCCTACACACGGGCCATATCTAGATCAATTCTGCTTAGGAAACTGACAAGAACAGTAGATCCTCTTAAGTCCAATACACTGTACATGCTGGGAACAGATGCCAGTGCTATATGCCCTGTGTATGACAATGGGAGCGCACTAGTGACTCTTCTTACGAGTAAACAACTCTTGCTCGTAGGACCAGAAACTGCATGTGATTCAACTCCATTTAGGACTGAAAAACAAACGCTAGCTTGCCTTACAAGAAACACACTCTGCTTTTGAGAAAAGGGCAATCTCCGACTCTACTGTATTTCCTATGGGGTCCGAACAGTGAGCTTGCTCAGAAGAAAAGAAATGTGCTTCCTACACACACGGCCATAACTAGTTCAATTCTGCTTAGAAAACTGACAAGAACAGTAGATCCTCTTCCGTCCAATACACTGTACATGCTGGTAACAGACGCCAGTGCTATTTGCCCTGTGTATGTCAATGGGAGCACAATAGTGACTCTTGATACCAGAAAACAACTCTTGCTCATAGGACCAGAAACTGCATGGGATTCAACGCCATTTAGGACTGGGAAACAAACAATAGCTAGCCTTAAAAGAAACACACTCTGCTTTTGAGAAAAGAGCACTATTCTACTCTAATGTGTTTCCTATATGGCCAGAACAGTGAGCTTGCTCAGAACAAAAGAACTGTGCTTCCTACACACACGGCCATATCTAGTTCAACTCTGCTTAGGAAAATGACAAGAACAGTAGATCCTCTTCAGTCCAATACACTGTACTTGCTGGGAACAGACGCGAGTTCTTTTTGCCCTGTGTATGACAGTGGGAGCACAATATTGACTCTTCTTATCATAAAACAATTCTTTCTCGTAGGACCAGAAACTGCATGTGATTCAACTCCCATTTAGGACTGGGAAACAAATGCTAGCTCTCATTACAAGAAACACACTCTGCTTTTGAGAAAAGAGCACTCTTCTACTCTACTGTCTTTCCTATGGGTTCCGAACAGTGAGCTTGCTCAGAACAAAAGAACTGTGCTTCCTACACACACGGCCATATCTAGTTCAATTCTGCCTAAGAAACTGACAAGAACAGTAGATCCTCTTCAGTCCAATACACTGTACATGCTGGGAACAGACGACAGTGCTATTTGCTTTTTGTATGACAATGGGAACACAATAGTGACTCTTCTTACCAGAAAACAACTATTGCTCGTAGGACCAGAAACTGCATGTGATTCAACTCCATTTAGAACTCAGAAACAAACGCTAGCTCGCCTTACAAGAAACACACTCTGCTTTTCAGAAACGATCACTCTTCTATTCTACTGTGTTTCCTATAGGGCCAGAACATTGAGCTTGCTCAGAACAAAAGAAATGTGCTTCCTACACACACGGGCAATATCTAGTTCAACTGTGCTTAGGAATCTGACAAGAAGAGTAGCTCCTCTTCAGTCCAATACACTGTACTTGCTAGGAAAAGACACGTGTGCTATTTGCTCTGTGTATGAGAAAGGGAGCGAATAGTGACTTTCCTTACCAGAAAACAACTCTTCTCGTGGGACCAAAAACTGCATGTGATTCAACTCCATTTAGGACTGGAAAACAAACGCTAGCTCGTCTTACAAGAAACACACTCTGCTTTTGAGAAAAGAGCACTCTTCTACTCTACTGTGTTTCCTACAGGGCCAAAACAGTGAGCTTGCTCAGAACAAAAGAACTGTGCTTCTTACACACACGGTCATATCTAGTTCAATTCTGCTTAGGAAACTGACAAGAACAGTAGATCCTCTTCAGTCCAATACACTGTACATGCTGGGAACAGACGCCAATGCTATTTGCCCTGTGTATGACAGTGGGAGCGCAATAGTGACTCTTCTTACCAGAAACAACTCTTGCTCGTTGGAACAGAAACTGCTTGTGATTCAAATCCATTTAGGACAGGGAAACAAACGCTAGCTCAACTTACAAGAAAGACACTATGCTTTTGAGAAAAGGGCACTCTTCTACTCTACAGTGTTTCCTATGGGGTCCGAACAGCGAGCTTGCGGCAGAACAAAAAAACTGTGCTTCCTACACAAACGGGCCATATCTAGTTCAACTATGCTTAGGAAACTGACAAGAACAGTAGCTCCTCTTCAGTCCAATACACTGTACTTGATGGGAACAGACGCGAGTCCTATTTGCACTGTGTGTGGCAATGGGAGCACAATAGTGACTCTTCTTACCAGAAAACAACTCTTGCTTGTAGGACCAAAAACTGCATGTGATTCAACTCCATTTAGGACTGGGAAAAAAACGCTAGCTTGCCTTACAAGAAACACACTCTGCTTTTGAGAAAGAGCACTCTTCTACTCTACTGTGTTTCCTATATGGCCAAAACAGTGAGCTTGCTCAGAACAAAAGAACTGTGCTTCCTACACACGGGCGATATCTAGTTCAACTCTGCTTAGGAAACTGACAAGAACAGTAGCTCCTCTTCATTCCAATACACTGTACTTGCTGGGAACAGACGCGAGTTCTTTTTGCCCTGTGTATGACAGTGGGAGCACAATATTGACTCTTCTTATCATAAAACAATTCTTTCTCGTAGGACCAGAAACTGCATGTGATTCAACTCCCATTTAGGACTGGGAAACAAATGCTAGCTCTCATTACAAGAAACACACTCTGCTTTTGAGAAAAGAGCACTCTTCTACTCTACTGTCTTTCCTATGGGTTCCGAACAGTGAGTTTGCTCAGACAAAAGAACTGTGCTTCCTACACACACGGCCATATCTAGTTCAATTCTGCCTAAGAAACTGACAAGAACAGTAGATCCTCTTCAGTCCAATACACTGTACATGCTGGGAACAGACGACAGTGCTATTTGCTTTTTGTATGACAATGGGAACACAATAGTGACTCTTCTTACCAGAAAACAACTATTGCTCGTAGGACCAGAAACTGCATGTGATTCAACTCCATTTAGGACTGGGAAACAAACGCCAGCTCGCCTTACAAGAAACAAACTCTGCTTTTTATGAAAGAGCACTCTTCTACTCTAATGTGTTTCCTATGGGGTCTGAACAGTGAGCTTGCTCAGAACAAAAGAACTGTGTTTCCTACACACACGGGCCATATCTAGTTCAACTCTGCTTAGGAAACTTGCAAGAACAGTAGCTCCTGTTCAGTCAAATGCACATTACTTCCTGGAACAGACGCGAGTGCTATTTGCACTGTGTATGTCAATGGGAGCACAATAGTGACTCTTCTTACCAGAAAACAACTTTTGCTCATAGGACGAAATAATGCATGCGATTCAACTACATTTAGGACTGGGAACCACCGCTAGCTCGCCTTACAAGAAACACACTCTGCTTTTGAGAAAAGAGCACTCTTCTACTCTACTGTGTTTCCTATAGGCCCAGAACAGTGAGCTTGCTCAGAACAAAGAACTGTACTTCCTACACACGGGCCATATCTAGATCAATTCTGCTTAGGAAACTGACAAGAACAGTAGATCCTCTTAAGTCCAATACACTGTACATGCTGGGAACAGATGCCAGTGCTATATGCCCTGTGTATGACAATGGGAGCGCACTAGTGACTCTTCTTACGAGTAAACAACTCTTGCTCGTAGGACCAGAAACTGCATGTGATTCAACTCCATTTAGGACTGAAAAACAAACGCTAGCTTGCCTTACAAGAAACACACTCTGCTTTTGAGAAAAGGGCAATCTCCGACTCTACTGTATTTCCTATGGGGTCCGAACAGTGAGCTTGCTCAGAAGAAAAGAAATGTGCTTCCTACACACACGGCCATAACTAGTTCAATTCTGCTTAGAAAACTGACAAGAACAGTAGATCCTCTTCCGTCCAATACACTGTACATGCTGGTAACAGACGCCAGTGCTATTTGCCCTGTGTATGTCAATGGGAGCACAATAGTGACTCTTGATACCAGAAAACAACTCTTGCTCATAGGACCAGAAACTGCATGGGATTCAACGCCATTTAGGACTGGGAAACAAACAATAGCTAGCCTTAAAAGAAACACACTCTGCTTTTGAGAAAAGAGCACTATTCTACTCTAATGTGTTTCCTATATGGCCAGAACAGTGAGCTTGCTCAGAACAAAAGAACTGTGCTTCCTACACACACGGCCATATCTAGTTCAACTCTGCTTAGGAAAATGACAAGAACAGTAGATCCTCTTCAGTCCAATACACTGTACTTGCTGGGAACAGACGCGAGTTCTTTTTGCCCTGTGTATGACAGTGGGAGCACAATATTGACTCTTCTTATCATAAAACAATTCTTTCTCGTAGGACCAGAAACTGCATGTGATTCAACTCCCATTTAGGACTGGGAAACAAATGCTAGCTCTCATTACAAGAAACACACTCTGCTTTTGAGAAAAGAGCACTCTTCTACTCTACTGTCTTTCCTATGGGTTCCGAACAGTGAGCTTGCTCAGAACAAAAGAACTGTGCTTCCTACACACACGGCCATATCTAGTTCAATTCTGCCTAAGAAACTGACAAGAACAGTAGATCCTCTTCAGTCCAATACACTGTACATGCTGGGAACAGACGACAGTGCTATTTGCTTTTTGTATGACAATGGGAACACAATAGTGACTCTTCTTACCAGAAAACAACTATTGCTCGTAGGACCAGAAACTGCATGTGATTCAACTCCATTTAGAACTCAGAAACAAACGCTAGCTCGCCTTACAAGAAACACACTCTGCTTTTCAGAAACGATCACTCTTCTATTCTACTGTGTTTCCTATAGGGCCAGAACATTGAGCTTGCTCAGAACAAAAGAAATGTGCTTCCTACACACACGGGCAATATCTAGTTCAACTGTGCTTAGGAATCTGACAGAAGAGTAGCTCCTCTTCAGTCCAATACACTGTACTTGCTAGGAA